>NC_134779.1:24485430-24497930 GCF_046742065.1 Oratosquilla oratoria | reverse complement strand
GGAGATAATAAAGAGACAACTGTGAGAACAAGAAAATTGTAAGAGGACTTTTGGTGCCCCACTTGACCCTGAACATACAAAAGTGTTTAAACCGCATGAGAGGTCTGAAAAAAAAGAGATAAATAAGTAAATTAATGAATAAGATAAATAAATAGATAAATAAACACACAAAGTAATAATAATGATAGATAAATAATATAAAATAGAATAAAATAAAATAATAATAATTACTAATAATGATACTGATAGCAATAAAAATAGAATAGATAAATAAAGGCAGCGATACAAGCAAATGTACAGACAAATATAGAGAGATAGGCACACAGTCAACCCCCCCACACCTATATCTATCAAATCAAAAGCCATTTCCCCACTCCCAAATCAAAAGCCCCACCCACTCCACTCTCATTCACTACCCTCTCCTCCCTTTCACCTTAGCCCCTCATGGATCAGAGGCAATGTAGCAGGGCACAGCACATCCACAGCAAAGCCGCTTCACTTAGTCGGCGACTACCCCCTCTCCGGCCCGTCATGCATAGGAAGAGAAGACGAGGAGAAATCCCTTCGGGTTGCGTCAATATATCATTACACATACTTCCTCATCTCGCACCTCTCCCGTCCTTTCTTCACAGTATCATCTGTACACCTATATATGTAGGTGTGTGTGTATAAACAGACACACACACACACACACATATACGAGTATGTATGTATGTATATATATATATACATACATATATATACACATACATATATATATATATATATATATATACATATATATATAGACACGCATACACACAGATAGGCAAATAGACAGATATACACACAGACAGATAAATAGATAAGATCAGACAAACTGAGACTGTGAAGAGCCCGTTGAAGAAGTAGAAGGAACTTTGAGAAGTTGTCGAGGTGGTGGAGGAGAAAGAAGAGGAGGAGGAGGAGGAGGAGGAGGAGGAGGAGGAGGAGGAGGAGGAGGAGGAGGAGGAGGAGGAGGAGGAGGAGGAGGAGGAGGAGGAGGAGGAGGTTCAAGTGGGATTCGAGGTGTAAAGGAAAAGTTGTCGAACAAGAGTTGGAAAACGTGATCGAGGATCATTAAGACGAGATATTTTCAGGACTTCAGCTGAATGAAATCGTCTGAAGTCGTCCTGAAGTATAGAGCACGGAGTCGATTAAATGGAATGTGAATCCCTTAAGTCGAACGAGACTCGAACACTGGTCATTGTGCTTGCAGGAAAGTTGAATTTCAACACACAATGGTGTACATACGTACGTACATACATACATACATACATACATACATACACACCATACACAATGGTGTACATACAAAAAATTACAATATATATAAACATAAATAAATAAAAAATATAAAATAAAACGAATAAAGACGAAGTGTAATTTCTATTCTAATTCCCACTAGCGTTGATACACTTAATTTCGATGTAACTTTATTCAAAAGAAGTAGGTTAAACTATTCTTGATTAAGTCTAATACGATTCAAGGTTTCTTCCAGCCAATTAGAATTCTCTATTGTTAACCAGAATAAAATTCACAACTGCAACGTTGCGCTTACATGAACTCGATAACAACGCCGAGGCGCGAGTGGTGTTCCCGAGACTGTTTGTATTAACACAAAGGCAACTTAAAAATAAATATTCAAAACTGTCTCCAGTGTCTACGGTTTATCAATAGCCTATATTTTAATTGAGTCACCTAGTAACATCGATAAGAAATAAAAAATTGAATCAATAAACAATTAAATAAATAAATATATGAGTAGAAACTTATCACCACTTTATATGTGTTAAGGATAAATAGAAATAATCTTGGAACAATAAAAGGAATAAGCAAGAATGGGCAATGAATAGAAAGAAAAAGAAATAATAAGAACAGACAAATAACAGTAATACAAGAAAAATAAAGGCGATTCGACAGAAACGGCAACAGCGAAACTCTATGCACACTCGAATAAACAGGAATAAAAACATAATAATAAAGAAAGAACGGGGAAAGAAAGGGACATAAGAAGAAGAAGAAAAGAACTAGAAGGTGTACAGAATAAGAATACTGGAAGAACAGAAACTCACCAAAAACAAAAAAGAGACAATAAAAGACAAAGTACAGGGGGAGAGAAAATGGGGAGAAAAACAAAACGGAAAAGAGATAATTAGATATAAACTAATAACAAAAGAGGGAGACAGGGAAGATAGCGAGAATATAAGAACGAAAGAATGAAGTCAGAGACGCTGGACCAAGTATTGCGAATTAAAAAAAAAGAAAAAAAAATGGATAGCGAAGAATAAAAGTAAAATATAAGAAGAAAATGGTGGGCGCAATGTGTACAAGGAAGAAGAAAAATATTAAATATTTAGTACTACCCTTATAGTAATAGTTCTATAGCAAGCTCCACTGAACTGAGTACAAAAGACTCTCTACTCCTTCAAAATATCAAAAGATTTACAAATTGAATAAAATCATCCAAATTTAATCATAATAAAATGTATCAAGTCCTCCATCTTAACGAAAATCTTAACCGAGATTGTCTCCACCATTTGCTACGCTGGCGCTCCCTAACTATATAAATTCACCTAAAGACAATCAATATATATACAGAGTATGTCACCATTAAAAAATAATTAAAGTAATCTTAATTCTTTAGCTATATTGACACTCTTGGTTAAATAAAGTTATCTTTATAGCACTTACATTTATGGCGATCCGTTGGTGATCGACAACGACTGCTCCGGTGAAGTGTGACTGCTTTTAGTGAAGCCGAGAGGTGATAATGAGGTCTTTGGCACTGGCTTTACAGTATTAGTATGTAATCGTTAGGCGGAGGTTATCCATGATAGTAGTAGTAATTCTTTCTATTTTAACCACCGCTTCTATCCTTTTGGATAATATCACAAAGAAAAAGTAATTATAAAGGTAATTGAAGAACGGCAGAAGGGAGATACGGTAAAAATAGATAAACAAATAGAAATAAAAAACTATAATAATTTTTTGTATCAGATTTAATTTCGTTTCATTGTTTGCTTTATTTTCATTGCATTTTTCATTTTGTATCATTTTACTTTACTTTTATTCTGTCTCTGACTTTCATAAATTTATGAAAAGATATGTTATAAAATATCATGAAAGAATATCTTAAGCATGTATATAAATAAGGACACTACATACACACATGCGCACACACACACACACACACACACACACACACACACACACACACACACACACACACACACACACACACGTGATAAATAAACAGATAAATAAAGATATAAAAATTATAACAAAAAAGGGTTATTATTGTAATGAAAAAGTAGAGTGACTGGAGCGATTCCTTACAAAGGTTTGGACGGATCAAAAGAACAAAGAGCACGTGAGGCCATTCGGCCGTAAAAAGGTCGGACGTAGGAAAAAAAGGAGAGAGAGAAAAAGAGGGAGAGGGACAAAAAGAGAGGCTAGATGAGAGCAAAAGCACAACAACAGGAACGAAATAACAAAGGCCTTGTATGTGTGTGTGTGTGTGTGTGTGTGTGTGTGTGTGTGTGTGTGTGTGTGTGTGAGAGAGAGAGAAGGTGGGATATAGAGGCAGAGAGAGGTGAGAGACAGAGAGGAAGGTGAGACAGACAGACATACAGACAGACAGAGACAGACAGACTGACAGACAGACAGATTGGCAAACAGACAGACAGACAGACAGACAGATGAGATAGAGAGGCAGAGAGGTGAGATAGAGTTAGATAGATAGATATATATAGAGAGAGGGGGAGAGAGAGAGAGAGAGAGAGTGAGGGAGAGAACCAGACTCTGCACTCCTTTACCAGAATAAGTTACAAAAAGGGATACCTGAGCTGGTGCAGCTGTCCAGACCAAAAAAGTAAATCTCTTAATTAGAAAAGAACTAACCACGTTCCCTATAACTATGAAAAATAAAAAGTACCTTTTATAGAGAAGCTTGTGAGACACATCACCAGAAAACTAGGGAAAACTCTATTTTCTATTGATAGCAATTGTTCGCCTGTACTGGCAAATGGTTTGAAATTTTGACACCTTGAGTCGAAAATATGTGTCTTCAAGGTCCAAAAAGTCTGTGTCTTTGGTGTTCGGGGTCTTCAAGGTCCAAAGAGTCTGAGTCTTTGGTCTTCGAGGTCTTCAAGGTCCAAAGAGTTGTCTTTGGTCCTCGGGGTCTTCAAGCTCCGAAGAGTGTCTGTGTCTTTGGTCTTCGGTGTCTTCAAGGTCCATAGAGTCTGTGTCTTTGGTCTTCGGGGTCTTCAAGGTCCATAGAGTCTGCGTCTTTGGTCTTCGGGGTCTTCAAGGTCCAAAGAGTCTGTGTCTTTGGTCTTCGGAGTCTTCAAGGTCCAAAGAGTCTGTGTCTTTGGTCTTCGGGGTCTTCAAGGTCCAAAGAGTCTGTGTCTTTGGTCTTCGGGGTCTGCAAGGTCCAAAGAGTCCGTGTCTTTGGTCTTCGGGGTCTTCAAGGTCCAAAGAGTCCGTGTCTTTGGTCTTCGGGGTCATCAAGTCCCAAAGAGTCCGTGTCTTTGGTCTTCGGGGTCTTCAAGGTCCAAAGAGTGTCTGTGTCTTTGGTCTTCGGTGTCTTAAAGGTCCAAAGAGTCTGTGTCTTTGGTCTTCTGGGTCTTCAAGGTCCATAGAGTCTGCGTCTTTGGTCTTCGGGGTCTTCAAGGTCCAAAGAGTCTGTGTCTTTGGTCTTCGGGATCTGCAAGGTCCAAAGAATTTGTATCTTTGGTCTTCGGGGTCTTCAAGGTCCAAAGAGTCTATGTCTTTGGTCCTCGGGGTCTTCAAGGTTCAAAGACTCTGTGTCTTTGGTCTTCGGGGTCTTCAAGGTCCAAAGACTCTGTGTCTTTGGTCTTCGGGGTCTTCAAGCTCCAAAGAGTCTGTGTCTTTGGTCTTCGGGGTCTTCAAGGTCCAAAGAGTCCGTGTCTTTGGTCTTCGGGATCATCAAGTTCCAAAGAGTCCGTGTCTTTAGTCTTCGGGGTCTTCAAGGTCCAAAGAGTTTCCAAGAGAGGCCAAAGACTGATAAAGAGTTGTCGTTAAGGAATGACAAATGATTACATTCACTCTTGAGGTGATAATCAAGAAAGATATTACGCCAAGAATTTATTCAATTAAAAAAGTTTTCCAAGAAGGTAAAAAAAAAAAAAAAAAAATCGAAGAAAACAGAAATAAATAAATAAAAGAATATATAAACAAACGAAAAGAGTAAATAATATTGTTATTAATTATATTAATGATGATGATAATCAAATATAAAGTAAATGAAGATATATATAATTATGAGAAAATAGTAATGACTCCCAAGAAGATAATTAACAGTGTTTCATTAACGAGTGATCTATGCGAAACAAATTGAAAATCACTGACCCAGAACTGCCTAATTTCTGCATAAAGTAATCCTATAGCGTGATTAAATTGAACGAAAAAGTTGAATAAGAACGAAGCAATACGACACAGAAAATAAAATTAAAGAATATGGAGATAAATATTAAAAGACAAAACGGGGAATGGAGTGGAAAAGAAAAAAAAAACGTTGGCAAGATGAAAGAAAATGAGAAATAAAGAAATAGATAAGATAGAGTTAATACAGTTCGTATAATGCCGTTCATTACATACATATATATATATATATATATATATTATATATATATATACATATACACTCAAACATGTACTTGAGTATTAGCGAGATCGGTGTTGCATACGGTGGTATTCTGAAAAAGAAAGAAAAAATCTTTCCTATATAAATCTTATATAAATCCTTAGAAGGGTACGACTTATATATGGAAATATTTGTTTTTAAGAATATCATCGTAAGAACCTTACGGTGATATTCTAAAAAAAAAAAAAAAAAAAAAATCCTTATATAAATCTTCCCCTTCCAAGGATTTATATAAGATTTATATAAGGAAAGATATATTTTTTAAAGAATACCACCGTTAGTCTATTCATTCTAGCGTGACACAAGCCCCCCCTCCTTCCCTCCGTCTTTTCATGTATTCTTAAAATGCTGCTTCCTGATTGGTGGAAATCACTTTATTCTAGAAAAAAAATTATGTTTTTTCGTTCGTGGCACATTATAAGCGTCTTTTGTGCAAACTATTTATGGATCGTAATGATTTCAATGGTTCCAATAAATAAAAGAGAGAAAAAGAGAGAACAAGAGAACGAGAAAAAGAGGGTAAGAGAGAGAGAGGAAGAGAGAGCGAGGAAGAGAGAGAGAGAGAGAGAGAGAGAGATCGAGAGAGAGAGAGAGAGAGAGAGAGAGAGAGAGAGAGAGAGAGAGAGAGAGAGAGAGAGAGAGGCGGGGAGAGAGAGAGGCGGGGAGAGAAAAGAGGGGAGAGAGGGGAGAGAAAGAGAGTGAGGGGGCAAGAAAGAGAGAGAGGGGAAAAGAAGGAGTGGGAGAGAGAGGGGGAGAGAAAGGAAGCGAGGGAGAGAGAATGACAGAATGAGAGGGAGGGAGAGGGAAAGAGAGAAAGAGAGAGGGAGAGAAATACGGAAACAAGAAGAAGAAAAAAAAGAGAAAGAGAGAAAAAAAAAGAGAAAAAAAAAGAGGATGGGGGGGGGGAGACACCATCTGTTCCATAACAAGGTCGCATTTGGGGTCTGCGGAGTAGATATGCAAATTTCCAACAACACAATATTTCACCGATTAAAATCGAAATGACTCAGGATAAAGTAAAGGTCGGAAACTTACACCAGGAGGCACTGAGTAGCTACGACCAAAGTCTTTTGCTCTTTCAACCTCTAGGGATTGCTGGGAGAAGGAGACAGTCACTGACGGGAATCAGGAAGAGGGTATGGGTAGTTTGATGTGTCTGAGTGAGTGAGTGAGTGAGAGAGAGAGAGAGAGAGAGAGAGAGAGAGAGAGAGAGAGAGAGAGAGAGAGAGAGAGAGAGAGAGAGAGAGAGAGAGAGAGAGAGAGAGAGAGAGAGAGAGAGAGAGAGAGTGTGTGTGTGTATGTGTGTGTGTGTGTGTGTGTGTGTGTGTGTGTGTGTGTGTGTGTGTGTGTGTGTGTGTGTGTGTGTGTGTGTGTGTTTGTCTGTGTGTGTGTGTGTGTGTGTGTGTGTGTGTGTGTGTGTGTGTGTGTGTGTGTGTGTGTGTGTGTGTGTGTGTGTGTGTGTGTGTGTGAGGATCATTCTTCTTTAAACCTAAAAATCTCACGAATAAATTAAATCGAATAAAGAATAAGTAAATATATAAAAAATAAACAGATGTACAAATGAATAAATAAATTAACATATTAATAAATAAATAAATAAGAATGATAATGAATTTTTTCAATTTTCCATTCTTCTTTTTGAAGCATGAAATTTCCTTAAAGAAAATAAGGAAATAAGAGAATGAAGTATAACAAATAGATAAATAGATAGATGAATAAATTAATTATCAAAAAATAAAGAAATAAATTAATAAATAAATTTATAATAATGTTAAACACAATCATGAAATAATATAAAAGTACAGTTAAAAGAATCAATAATACATAAATGAAAAGTGAAAAATATGAATGAATAGATAAATGAATACATATATAAACAAATGATATGTAGCAACAAATACAATAATAAAAAATAAAATAACTTATATAGAAACAAATAAATGAATTAATAGATAAACAAATAATAATGTCAAACACAATCATGGAATAATATAAAAGTACAAATTAAAATATTTCAATAACACGTAGATAAAACATAGAAATATGAATGAATAAATAAATGGATATATAAACAAGTAATACTTAGCAACAGACAGAATAATAATAGAATAAAAATAAATGTAAAAAATAAATAAGCAAATAAACATACGAATAAATGAAGATATAGAAATATAAACCAGGGAAATATAAGCAAACAATAAAGAATAAACATATAGATAATTAGATAAACAAATTAATTAAAACGAGGTAAAGATGACAAAGAATTAAAAAAAAAATAATCATAAAATAAGCAATACGCGTTCTTTACTCTGGACAAGATATAATAATAAGCAACCATCTTGAAGATGGTAAACACAGGAATTGACGAGATAAACACCATATGAGGACGGAGCCTTTATTTGTACGACGTTTCGCTTATTACAGCTTTTTCAAGTACGAAACGTCGTACAAATAAAGGCTCCGTCCTCATTTGGTGTTTATCTCGTCAATCTTGTCGGCAAACTGCCACTTTTAAGCAAACACAGGAATGCCATATTCTAACATGAAGCTGAACTCGAAGCAGCAAAAACTTTCTAACCCTGCCCCCCCTGCCCCCCTGCCCCCCTGCCCCCCTGCCGCAAACTTTAGACTCTATACAGAATAATAACAAAGGTCTTGTAGCAGAATTCCCTTGACCTGCTCCGTATAAGTGAAAACAAGTCCTTCCGCGAATTTCAGAATCCGCGAAAAGGAGTCTGCCCGAAAAGCGGATTTTTTTTTTTTTTTTTTTTTAAATACCAACAACCTTGAAATCATGATTTTTCTATATTTAATTCTGGCTCTTTATTTTATTAAAAAAAGGACGGCACTTTAATTTATAATTTGTTGCCATTATCTTTTTCATTTTTATTATCATTATCATTCTTTTTAGAGTAAATGCTTTTATATGAAAAGCTGATCCCAGATGAGTTTAGTTAATGAATATTATTTCATGACAAGCACTAGCATTCGTGTATATTTCATGTAAATTTTATTCCCCCTTTCCCCTTCTCTCGCTCTCTTTCCCCTCTCTCCCCTCCTCTTTCCATTCCCCTTTCCCCTCCATATACCATTTTCCTTTATCACTCTCCCTCCTCCTCTTCTTTCTCTCTTTCCCCTTCTCCATCCTCATTACCCTTTCCTTCTTCCATACTCATGATTCTCTTCTCTCTCTCTCTCTCTCTCTCTCTCTCTCTCTCTCTCTCTCTCTCTCTCTCTCTCTCTCTCTCTCTCTCTCTCTCTCTCTCTCTCGCTGTTTGTTTCTCCCTCTCTCTGTCACTCTCTCTCTCTCCCTCTCTCTGTGTTTCTCTCTCTCTCTCTCTCTCTCTCTCTCTCTCTCTCTCTCTCTCTCTCTCTCTCTCTCTCTCTCTCTCTCTTTTTCTTTCCTCTAGTGGTTGTTGTTCCACACAGCCCTTCCTTTGGCAAACTGTGGTCGTCGTGCAAAATTTACGCGAGGAGGAGGAAGAGGAGGAAGAAGCAAAGAGGAGGAGGAGGAGGAGGAAGAGGAGGAAGAAGCAAAGAGGAGGAGGAGGAGGAGGAGGAGTAGGGGGAGGAGAAAGGTTTAAAGGAAGACAGAAAGAAGGAAAAGAAGGAGGATAAAGAAGGGCAAAAGGAAGAGAAAGAGAAATAAGGAGAGAAAAGAAAAAGGAAGGCAAGAGAAAAAGAGAGGAAGAGAAGAAAGAGGAGGAGGAGGAGGAAAAAGAGAAGGAAGACAAAGATTGGAAGGACGATGAGGAGGAGGACAAAAAAGAGGAGACACTTAGATTAGTGGTTTGTACCATTTTTATAAATATATTTAACTCCAAATCAACCGATGATCCTAACTTGGGGAGGAGGAAGACATGGAGAAGGTGGAGTAGGACGAGGAGGAGGAGGACGAGGAGTAGAAGAGGGAAGAGAAGGAAAAGGAGGAGGACGAGAAGAGGAGGGGAGGAGGGGAAGAGGAGGAGGAAGAGGAGGAGGAGGGGAAGAGGAGGAGGAGGAAGAGGAGGAGGGGAGGAGGAGGGGAGGAGGAGGGGAAGAGGTGGATAAGGAGGAGGAGGAGGAGTAGGAGGAGGAACACAAAGGAACACAAAGGAAGAACAAACAACAGCAGGCCTACTGGCCCTAACGAGGCTGTTTGTGTTAACTAAACTACACTACAGTTAAGGAAACAGGGCAACTAGGCGATAGAAGATGAACTAATACTACTGCTATCACTATCCTATCCGATTAATCCAATTATGATTAAATGTCTGGTTGTCATATCTTTTATTGCAAAGGATGATAGGAGAGGAGTAGGAGGAGGAGGAGGAGGAGGAGGAGTAGGAGGAGGAGTAGGAGTGGGAGTAGGAGGAGGGGAAGAGGAAGAGGAGTAAGAGGAGGAGCCTGCATTTCACGAATGGAGTGAGTCGCCTCAATTTGGTGCTTCTGAGGAAAGCGAGTGTCCACCGAACCCTTTAGTCTTTTCAAAGTTTCTGTCTTTATCGAAAATCTTCAGCCTTCCGTTTTCTATAGAAGCGTTGTATGTCTTTCTACTAGTGTTTTAATCTTATTCTATATTCTATTATCTTATTTTATTTTGCTTTATTCTGTTTCATTCTATTTCATTTTATTTCATTTCATTTCATTTCACTTCATTTTATTTTATCTTATATTATGTTGCATTATATTATATTCATTATATTATATTATATCATATTATATATCTTATTCTATTTTTTTTTTTCATTTTATCTAATTCTATTTATTTAATTTTGTTTTATTTTATTTTATTTATTTTATTTTATTTTATTTTATTTATTTATTTTTTCCTTGAGCTAGTTTACCAGTAAACCAGTGACCTATTTCTTTCCAAGGAGAGGCTCTGAAAATCTTTTCCTCCTATAATTGTTACACCTATTAAAGACTTGGCCTATAAAGGAATTTCAACACACGATCTGGAATTGCTACCTTCTTCGAAATAATTCTATCCGAAATGGTCCTCTTCCGTTTCGTTTTTGTTGTATCAAAATCTTCAGCTTCTCTCTCACCGAAGTAAGACATAAGAAGTAGATCTAAGAGAAGAAGGAGAAGGAGAAGAAGGAGAAGGAGAAGGAGAAGGAGAAGGAGAAGGAGAAGGAGAAGGAGAAGGAGAAGGAGAAGGAGAAGGAGAGGGAGAAAGAGAAGGAGGGAGAAAAGGAGGTGGACGAGAAGGAGAAACGAAAGAAGGAAAAGAGATATGATGAGGGAGAAGGGGAGCTGAGGGAGGAAGACGAGGTAGGAGAAGGAGAATGAGGGAGAAAAGGAGGAGAAGGAGAAGGAGACAGGAGAGAGACACGAGGGAGATAGGGAAACGGAAGATGAATGAAGGAGGGAGATGAGGAAGAAAGGAGGAGGAAGAGGAAGGGAAGAAAAATGATTCGGAAGAGGAATCAGAACGAGATAGAAAAATAATAAGACACGGGGAAGGATTGAATTGGAGAACGATTGGGGTCTGGGATGAAGACAAATGAAGAAAATGATTCTGAAGAAGAGGAAATGCGTTACAGTAGGAAGATGACCGTGAGAAAGATGACTGAGAGGAAGGAGTCATAAGGAAGGAGTAGAAGGAAGATGAGAAGGAGGAGGAGGAGGAGGAGGAGGAGGAGGAGGAGGAGGAGGAGGAGGAGGAGGAGGAGGAGGAGGAGGAGGAGGAAGAGGAGGAGGTGGAGGAAGAGGAGGAGGAGTAGGAGGAGGAGGAAGAAGAAGAGGAAGAGGATTAGGGTTAGGAGTAGGAGGAGGGAGCTGAAGTGAGTACAATGAGGCGCAACAAGACAGAAGGAGTAGAAGGAGGAAGAGAAGGAGGAGGAGTAGAAGGAGGAAGAGATGGAAGAAGAGTAGGAGGAGGAAGAGATGGAAGAGGAGTAGAAGGAAAAAATGGAAGGAAGAGAAGTAGAAGGAGGAAGAGAAGTAGGAGGAGGAAGGGAAGGAAGAGGAGTATAGGGAGGAAGAGATGGAAAAGGAGTAGAAGGATGAAGAGAAGGAGGAAGAGAAGTAGGAGGAGTAGAGGGAGGAAGAGATGGAAGAGGAGTAGAAGGAAGAAGAGAAGGAAGAGGAGTAGGGGGAGGAAGAGAGGGAAGAGGAGTAGGAGGAGGAAGAGAAGGAAGAAGAGAAATATGAGGAGTAGAGGGAAGAACAGAGGGAAGAGGAGTAGAAGGAAGAAGAGAAGGAAGAAGAGTAGGAGGAGGAAGAGAATGAAGTAGAGTAGAAGGGGAAGAGAAGAGGAGTAGGAGGAAGAAGAGAAGGAAGAGGAGTAGGAGGAAGAGAAGGAAGAGAAGTAGAAAGAGGAGGAATAGGACAAGCGAGTAAAATGAGCAGGAGGAAGAGAGGAGGAGGAAGAGGAAGAGAGGGAACGTGCGATAAAGTGTCCGCTGGGACGCAAGCATAAGGCACAGAAAAACTTACTTGTTCCTCGAGTGGGAAGAGGAGGAGGAGGAGGAGGAGGAGGAGGAGGAGGAGGAAGAGAAAACAGAGAAAGAGGACTAGGAGAAGAAGTGTAGGAGGGGTAGGAGGAAGAGGAGGAGGAGAAGAAGAAAGGGAGGAGGAGGAAGAGGAGGAGGAGAAGCAAGAGAAAAGAAAGAAAGAGGAGTAGGAGAGAAGGAAAAGAAGTTGTAGGAGGGAGATAAGGAGGAGGAGGAGGAGGAGGAGAAGGAGGAGGAGGAGGAGGAGGAGGAGCGAGGGGAGAATGGGGAGGGTGAGGAGGAGGAGGAAGGGAGGAGGAGGGTGAGGAGAAAGAGGAGGAAGGAAGGAGGAGGAAGGGAGAAGGAGGGGGAGGAAGAAGATGAGGCGAATCAAG
>NC_134779.1:24480430-24482930 GCF_046742065.1 Oratosquilla oratoria | reverse complement strand
TTTGTGGAGGGCAGTAGGAAGAAGGGAGATTAGAAGTTAAAAGTGACCTACATTATTTTTTAGTAAAGATTAGTCTAGTCTCCAATCATAGATTAGTCTCTAATCATGAAATAGTTTTACCTAACTCATGTCCGTAGAGATGAGAGAGAGAGAGAGAGAGGGAGAGAGCGAGAGAGAGAAACATAGAGACAGATACAGACAGACAGACAGACATAGAGACAGATGCAGACAGACAGACAGACAGAGACATACAGGGAAAGAAAAAAATAGAGAGAAGTAAGAGAGACAAAAAAGAGAGAAAGAAAGAGAATTCAAACTTGAAAACATTTTAACTTTGCAATCGCCAAGGACTTAGAAAACTACTCCTTTTTTTCCTTGGCACAAGTTAAATATTAACGAAGATCTCCGAAGCAAAGCATTTGAACCCTTTTGTTGGCGAAACATTCCGCTGACAAAAGCAGCATTTGTGAAATTCCTTGTTCTTGAAACTCAGACCCTGTAGAGAGCGATAAAAAAAAAGTGAACTGTCCATATTTCTTTATTTGCTTTCTTGCTTGAATGTATTGACATAGAAAAATAAATGAATAAACAAATAATATTGTTCTTGAAACTCAGACCCTGTAGAGAGTGATAAAAAAAAAGTGAACTGTCCATATTTCTAGAAACTCAGACCCTGTAGAGAGCGATAAAAAAAAAGTGAACTGTCCTTATTTCTTTATTTGCTTTCTTGCTTGAATGTATTGACATAGAAAAATAAATGAATAAACAAATAAATAAATATGATAGCTTACTAAATAAGTGAAATTCCTTGTTCTTGAAACTCAGACCCTGTAGAGAGCGATAAAAAAAAGTGAACTGTCCATATTTCTTTATTTGCTTTCTTGCTTGAATATAGTGATATAAAAAAATAAATGAATGAATAAACAAATAAATAAGATAAATTACTAAATAAATGAGAATTTCCTTGTTCTTGAAACTCTGTAGAGAGCGATAAAAAAAAAATTGAACTGGCCATATTTCTTTATTTGATTTTTTGCTTGAATATAGTGACATAAAAAATAAATGAATGAATAAACAAATAAATAAGATAAACTACTAAATAGGTGAGAATTTCCTTAGTCTTGAAACTCAGACAGTAGAAAGCGATTAAAAAAAAAGAACTAGCCATATTTCTTTGTTTACTTTCTTGCTTGAATATGGTGATATAAAAAAATGAATAATAAATCAACAAATTTTATAAACAATATAAATTACTAAATAAGTAAGAAATTCCTTTTTCCTGAAAATCAGACTCTTTAGAAAGAATAAAAAAAAAGAGGGAAATGGCCGTATTTATTTATTTGTTTTCTTGCTTGAATATAGTGATATACAAAAATAAACAAATAAATGAATGAATAAACAAGATTCCTAAATAAGTGAGAATTTCCTGTAAAGAGCGATTAAGAAAAAATAGCCATATTTCTATAATTGCTTTCGTGCTTGAATATAGTGATATACAAAAACAAATAAACAAATAAATGAATAATAAATAAATGAGATAAATTACTAAATAATTAAGAAATTTCTTGTTCTTGAAAATTATCTTCTATGTAGACTGATAAAAGAATATTTGCCCTTTTCCTCGAACATGGTGATACACAAAAATAAAAAATAAATAAATAAATAAATAAAGAGGATAACTCATTAAATTAACAAGTAAAAGAAGCTCACAAATGCATAAAAGTAAATAAAAAAAATATATACATATAAATAAAGATCTAAATAAACCATATACTGTAGGTCATTTCATGTGGTTTTCTTTGATGTTTACTAAGCCAACTGTAATTTGTATTCAATTCTATTTCTGATTAATATTAGATTTCTAAGTTTAAATAATTTCTGATCATGATACGAAAAAACAAACTAGATATATTCATATTAATCTCACTTCAGGCAATATCATTGTCTCTGAAAAGCCCTTAAAGGTCAAGATGCTAATATTAATATGTGCGTATATATACATACATGCATGTGCATTTGAAACCCACACACACACAAGTATATATATTATATATTATGTATTATAATATATATATATACATATATATACATATATATATATATGTATATATATATGTATATATATATATATATGTATATACGCACAACCAATGTATATTTATATACAGGCCCATACACCTGTTTATTTATATCTAGTGTATATAATCACTAACTAATTTCTAAGCCCCATCGTATAGGTGATCAACCTGAAGAGAAATTATGAAGGAACTGCCAAGTCACACTACGAAGGCCGTGTAAAACATAAAACAAAATCCCTTCCCCCCCCCCCAGTTCACCACAAGTGTATTTTTCATCAAAGCACAAAACAAGCAATTCAATAATGGACAGGTTTTAGCGCAGAGTTCAATTAGTTGAAACTGTTTAATCGGTTCAACACCGCGTGGAAATATGTCATCAACTTTGAGTTCTTGTTTTCATCAAAATAATTCGTGTCTGGGAG
>NC_134779.1:24462930-24470430 GCF_046742065.1 Oratosquilla oratoria | reverse complement strand
CACATCATAGAATTCTAAGATGTCAACAAGATTTGTAGTTCGAAGAATGAAGAGATATCTAGTACAGGAAGAATGCTACAGGGGTTACTGGCCTGTGAAGGAAATTTCACCCTTATTGTATCTCCTCATAAGACTTATTTTTATATAAAAGACTCCTTTCTCTCACATCCTCTCGCTAAGTTCTAGAATCTTAGCTTTGAATCTAAGCTTAGAACGGATACTAATACTCGAAGATCTATTACTGAAGAACACACTGCTCCAGTTTTCTAAGGATGCCTTTAGGCTAGGAGTGATTCTAGACATCTTAGATGGATTTCTATCGCTACGAGAGAAACAAAACACGCAGTCTGTGTCTGCGATATAGATCACGTAACATGACTAATCGTGATAATATTGTCACTGTGACGTAAATTTGTCAGAACAATGAATCAATAAGTGAAAAATAAAAAATAAACACACAAGTGAATGAATAAGTAGATGGTTACATGAATAAATTAATGAATAAATAGATAGATAAATGATAAATGGAAACCAGTCTTAGTAAAATGCAAATATCAACTAGAGAGAGAGTGAGAGAGAGAGAGAGAGAGAGAGAGAGAGAGAGAGAGAGAGAGAGAGAGAGAGAGAGAGAGAGAGAGAGAGAGAGAGAGAAGAGAGAGAAAGAACGAGAAGAGAGAAAGAACGAGAAGAGAGAGAGAACGAGGAGAGAGAGAGAGAGAGAGAGAGAGAGAGAGAGAGAGAGAGAGAGAGAGAGAGAGAGAGAGAGAGAGAGAGAGAGAGAGGGAGAGAAGGATATTGAATAAAATCCTAGACTTACCTATTATCTGTTCACCAGCAATTAAAAGAAACTCCCAGCCAGCTTAAAATAAATGGGTAGAGTTTTGCCAAGATCTGCCCTTAGGGATTACTGGCTCCACACATATACTCTTCTGTTTTTTTTTTTTTTTTTTTTTTTTTTTTTTTAACCATGCAGGGCTGTCATGGTACCCTCTCCTCGTGATGAAATTCTTCCTGCATGAACCTGTTTCATTAATCGATCCTTGGGCCGCTTGACAACCATGGCAATGCCTTTCTCTCTCCGTAAGCGACGTTTACACAGCGTTGTTCCTGTTCGCTTTGGACAAGTTTTTTCATTCGCTAGCGACTAAAATCATGAGTTCGCAGCGTCTGCTTGGATAAAGCTAAACATGTTAATTTTCACCCTTTACGTCCAGCGTGGAGGTTCTTAAACCTTATTCCTGTTAAACCCAAGTCACACCAAGCTTACGACCTGTTTCCGACCACCTTGGGCGGTGGCGCTTTTGTTTCTCTCGTGGTTAGCGTCAGGGTATATCATATTCATCTTCGTGAGGGGTGGGGGAGATTCGTTCCAATTGCATTGTCTTGAATTCTTTTTATCAACAGAGGAACAGCACAAATCAGCCTGGTCGCCTTTGGTTGGAAACAGGTCGTAAGTTTGATGCGACTGGGCCCTTACGTACTTCGAGTCATCGGACCATCGACCCGTACCTCCATTAACCTGACGCAGAATACAGAATCGCATCACATTAAGACTAACTGCATATACAATGGTACCGTAATGGATACCAAATGGTTCAAATTGTTATGACTTTATTCATCAGTTAAGGCTCAACATCATGTACAGTGATTCTACCCACGCAGGAATGAAATTGGAGCTAGTTATTGCTGGTCATCTAAGTACCCTGTAAACTGTCACGAGAACCTCGGGTTGGAACCTTTGGTCTAGCGTCTCAGTAGCGAATATAAAAGCTAGCGTCTAGCGTCAAAAGCAGCGTTGTGTAAACCAGCCTCCAGGGATAATATCAGACTGAAAAACTTGAGTCTCAGAGATGGTAAAGGAAAGATTTAAAGAAGGAAACGCAACGGAGGGACAAATGTTAAAAGTGACCAATATTCTCTCTCTCTCTCTCTCTTTTTTTTTTTTTTTTTTTTTTTTTAGTTGAGCCGCGTCTTCAATCATAAAAGAAAGTTGAGTGACTCTGGTTCGTAGGGGTATCATTCCTAAAATATTAAATGTATATAACAGAAAGTCAATATTCTATACGGGGAATGGTCCCAGAAGAGGCGTGGGAGTAGGTAGGGAACTCCCATAGCGACTTGGATTTTCCTTCTAAGAGAAAAGTGGGAGAAGAACCTTAGGGGTAATCCCTTTTTTTTTTTTTTTCTCTTTTTTTTTTTTTTCTGTCTAGTGACATACCTAACTCCCATAGCGACTTTGATTTTCCTTCTGAGAGAAAAGTGGGAGAAGAACCTTAGGGATAATTCCTTTTTTTTTTTCTTCTTCTTCTATCTAGTGACTTACCTCAAGGGAAACGATATTCTCCAATTAAGTAAGACTTCGATTTTTTTTTTTTTATATCACAATGAAAATTATATACGGTGTCATATCATATAAGCTCTCTACTGCCTGTCTATATGTGATTTTATTCGTATGTTGTGTATTATTTTGCCTTCGGATCATCTTAGTTTCCAGAATGCGAATAGGATTAATAGAATACACATGATTTCATTCAGTTGAGGGTTGTTTACTATAATGAAGGTAGCAAAGAAATTATATATATTTTTCCCTCCAGAAGTGCTCACTTAAGCCATATATCAATAAAAATATTAATATTAATTTTGTAAAACAAAATACATGAAAGAAAAATATCTTTTTCTTGGTGGAAATAGAAAAAGTGCTAAAAGCGATATACTAGCAACAGGGAAGTCGGCAAGCTTCAAGACGCCATGTTTGTTTTTTGTTTGTTGTGGAAGACGAGTTAAGTCTTGTCAAGTTTGATGACCTCTGGGAATGCTAAATTCATACCCAATAAGAGGTTCGGTTAGGTTAGGTTAGGTTAGGTTAGGTAGACTTGACCAGTTTATTAGAACACCGTCAGTTCGTCTTCGACAACAAACTAAAACAAACATGGCGTCTCGAAGCTCGCTAACGTCGAGTTGTCGTTAGTGTATAGCTTTATAATTGTTTTTGTTAATTTTCGCCACTAAAAACGTATATTACGTTGATGTGTTATAATTTACAAAATTAATATTTAATTTTCTAATGATACGTTGCTTAGGAGTACAATTCCGGACATTTCCCATTTCATTTAGCCGAGTAGCAGAGCTTAAACTTTTTTCATGAAATCTACGAATTTTCTTCTTGCATAATCGGAGGAGCACATGTCTGGTAACTTCTTAGACGCTAGTTCGAATCCCGCACTCCTCTCCGGTTCCCAGTTGTGACCGTCACCTGTCCCAACAGCTCCTATAGCGCATACAACATAGGTGACAGTTTCGGGCGCAACTAATCAGCGCCTCCTGGTGTAAGCTCCATAGATTCAACTTTTTAGGGACCCATGACGGGGGGGAGGGGGGCGCTAGTCCAACGCCTTCGTAGTCCTGTGCCTCCTGGTACCTCCGGTATCTCCCGATATCTTCCGGTACCTCCTGGTACCCCCCGGTACCTCCTGGTAACCCCCGGTACCTCCTGGTACCCCCTCCGGTACCTCTTGGTACCCCCGGTACCCCCCAGTACTTCCCGGTACCCCGGTAGCTCCCGGTAGCTCCCGGTACCTCCTGCTATCCCTGGTATTTCCTGCTACCCCCGGTACCTCCTGGTAACCCCCGGTACCCCCCAGTACTTCCCGGTACCCCGGTAGCTCCCGGTAGCTCTCGGTACCTCCTCCTATCCCTGGTATTTCCTGCTACCCCCGGTACCTCCTGGTATCCCCGGTACCTCCTGGTACCCCCGGTACCTCCCGGTACGCCCCGGTACCTCCCGGTACGCCCCGGTACCTCCTGCTACCCCCGGTACCTCCTGGTACTCCCCCGGCTCCTCATGATACACCCGGTACCTCCCGGTACCTCCTGCTACCCCCGGTACCTCCCGGTACCTCCTGGTACTCCACAATACACTGGTACATCCACACAGGCTGATAAGATGCTCGTTTTTCCAAGAACATAACAATGGCCCTGTGAAGCCATCTTGGGCTCCCATGTTACAAAAAAGGGCTTCTTGAAGTTGGGCGTTAAAGTTGCAGTTTTGATTTGCCAACTGTTTCCCTTCTTTTGTGTTCAATTTTTCCCCTTCCACCTCCCTCTCTCTCTCTTTTTATTCGCTCTTGTCGTTCATTTGTTATTGTTATTGTCATTCCGTGTTTTAAGTTCGCGAGTAATTATTCTTCGCTAAGATGACAATCGTTAACATTTTTTGAGGCCAAATGTTTAATGACTCTATTTACCTCAGGCCAAGTCTCCATCGTTTATAATTAGTTTCAGTGGAACTATAATAAAATAATTCTACTAAGTTTAATAACTAAGCCTACTGTAATATATTCTTTCGCTATTATATTTTTATTTTAGTTAACACCATGTGATTTTATTCAGTTCAAGGAATCCTTTTCATGAATTAAAAGGTAAAGACAGCGTTTTTTAATTTTGACGTCAAACGATTATATTAAATTGATGGTTCAATAATGTCAATAGGAAAAAAGTGTGTGTATGTGTGTGTGTGTGTGTGTGTGTGTGTGTGTGTGTGTGTGTGTGTGTGTATGTGTGTGTGTATGTGTGTGTGTGTGCGTGTATACAGGTATGCATGTATGACTGTGTGCATGTATAAATGTACATTATATATATATATATATATATAATATATATATATACATACTATATATATATATACATATATATATATGTATATATACATTATATATATATACATATATATATATATGTATATATACATTATATATATATACATATATATATATATATATATACATACTATATATATATATATAAATACATATATATATATATAAATATATGTATATATACATTATATATATATATATACATATATATATATATATACATACTATATATATAAATACATATATATATATATAAATATATGTATATATACATTATATATATATGTATATATACATATATATATGTATATATACATATATTATATACTTAGGGCGCAGATTTTCTTTAATACACACTGAATTGAGCACCACATCGTTTACACAGTTGTGAATTTTTTTTTTAATATTTTCAAGTTTCCTCACTATGGTTCTAATCTTGGGAAGATGGGCAGAAACAAACTGTTCAAAGCTCTCCATTTTAGTTAAGACACTGTTCGACGTTTCGACTACAAGGAGTTATTATCAAGCTACAAATACAGTTCAGACAACACAATTATAGAGATACGTTACATGGTCACAAAATAAAGAAGAATGCTACACTCTAGGTGTCATGCGGGGCAGAGTGAGGTCGTCGTGACACCAAAAGTGTAGCATTCTTCTTTATTCCGTGACCATGTAACGTATCTGTATAATTGTGTTGTCTGAATTGTATTTGTATCTTGAATATGACTCCTTGTAGTCGAAACGTCGAACAGTGTCTTAATTAGAATGAAGAGCTTTGGACACCTCGTTTCTGCTCATCCTCCCAAGATTAGAATCTTTGTGAGGAAACTTGAAAATATGAAAAAGAAAATTAATAATTGTGTAAACGCTGTGGTGTTCAATTCATCATATATATATCTATATGTATATATATATACATATATATATATATGTATATATGTATATATATATATATATACAAATACATACATATTTACATACCACATTTATTCTTGTTCATTCCAGATTACTTTCTTTTCTTCTTTTTTCTTTTGTAGTGTCTTTGACATGAATACAAGCGTGTGTAGTCAGCCAGAGCCTCTTGAAGATGAAGAGTTTCAATCAGTTCCTGTGATCTGTAATCTTGTGATTAGCTATATTGTGCTTCGTCACTTATTGCCGATGGCTATTTGATTCACCTAAGATCATTTCAAGAAAATAATAAACTAAAAAACATGGATCTGACCTTGATGACGAAGGTGATGACGTCATTAAAGACGACGTCGATGACAAAGACGACGAAGCTGACGAGGAAGACGATGATAACAAAGAAGACGAAGATGACACAGAATAAGTCCAAGACAACGACGACGATGATGACGAAGACGAAGATGACAAAGAAGAGGTCGAAGACAACGATGACGATGATGACGATGACAAGAAGACGAAGATGACAAAGAAGAAGTCGAAGACAATGACGACGACGACGACGACGATGACGACGTCAATGGTGATGATCATGACGACGAAGATGACAAAGACAAAGACAAAGACGATGACAACGACAACAGTGGTGACCGGGCAAAGGCAAAGTGATGATAACATCTTGTTGGAGAAGATGTATTAGGTATAATGATGAATGGTGGAGAGGTCCATAGTCTCAAGTTGTTGGAGATGAGGTATCGTCCTCATTAGCCAAACTCGCGCCGTGAGGGGGACGCAAAAGTGAATGATGTATAAGCACGGTGGAGTGAGAGAGTAAAAAAAAAGAGAGAGAGAGAGAGAGAGAGAGAGAGAGAGAGAGAGAGAGAGAGAGAGAGAGAGAGAGAGAGAGAGAGAGAGAGAGAGAGAGAGAGAGAGAGAGAGAGAGAGAGAGAGGAGAGAGAGGAGAGAGAGAGAGAGAGAGAGAGAGAGAGAGAGAGAGAGAGAGAGAGAGAGAGAGAGAGAGAGAGAGAGAGAGAGAGAGAGAGAGGAGAGAGAGAGAGAGAGAGAGAGAGAGAGAGAGAGAGAGAGAGAGAGTAGAGAGAGAGAGAGAGAGAGAGAGAGAGAGAGAGAGAGAGAGAGAGAGAGAGAGAGAGAGAGAGAGAGAGAGAGAGAGAGAGAGAGAGAGAGAGAGAGAGAGAGAATGGGGGAGGAGAGAGAGAAAATGAGGGGTTGAGCGAGAGATGGGGATGAAGAGAGAGGGGGAGGAGGAGAGAGGGGGGAAAGGAGAGAGAGAGAGAGAGAGAGAGAGAGAGAGAGAGAGAGAGAGAGAGAGAGAGAGAGAGAGAGGGAGGGAGATAGAGTTAGAGAGTGAGAATGTAAGAGTGAGAGAGTGAGCTAAAGAGTTAGTGAGTTAGAGAGTGAACAAATAAGAGAGTGAGTACGAGGGTGAGAGAAAGGGAGTGAGAGAGTTGGAAAGAGCGTCAGAGAGTGAGAGCGAGTGTACGAGAGTAAGAGTGAGAGAGTAAGTGAGAGTGAGAGCGAGTGTGAGGGACTGAGAGAGTAAGGAACTGAGTGTTGGAAAGTGTGAGAGTGAGAGACTGATAGTGAGAGAGTGAGAGGGAGAGAGGGAGATGATGAGATAGGCAGAGGAACAGAGAGGAGAGAGAGAGAGAGAGAGAGAGAGAGAGAGAGAGAGAGAGAGAGAGAGAGAGAGAGAGAGAGAGAGAGAGAGAGAGAGAGAGAGAGAGAGAGAGAGAGAGAGAGAGAGAGAGAGAGAGAGAGAGAGAGAGAGAGAGAGAGAGAGAGAGAGAGAGAGAGAGTTTCATTCAGAAAAAGAGGACAGATGAAAGATTGCCGCTCGAGGAAAAGACAGCAAAAGGGAGATGGATGGAGGGAGGAGGAGGAGGAGGAGGAGGAGGAGGAGGAGGAGGTGGAGGGA
>NC_134779.1:24445430-24455430 GCF_046742065.1 Oratosquilla oratoria | reverse complement strand
AGTCTCGTAGTCTCATCGAGAGACTCAGTTTTGATAAAAAGAGTTCTATCGAAATAGATTTTAATATTTGTATTAGGCATCCCAATTATATAAAGCTTGAGAGCAAACGCAGATGTTTTAAAGGTCAGATTGTGAGAAAGACGTTTCATAATTCTACACTGGAAATGTATATGTAAAGAAATAATCAAATAAGAAAAACTAAAGGAAATATAATTAAATAGACTTATCAATCTATCAACGAGAAAATCAATGAAAAATGTAAACACTTAAATCAATAAATTAATTTACTAAATATCAAATTAATACATATGTCAATAAATAAAAGAATACTTTTGTACAACAACACCCACGTCTATATACTTATCTATATCTGTTATATATTTGACAATGTCACATATGTTAGAGATTCTGAACCCATATTTTCATTTCCAATCACTTCACAGCTAAAATCCATTTTGATGAACGACTGACCTCAGGTCATTTTCAACTTTCATTCTCTGCTTAAAATCTGCGTTTTGCTACGTCCTTCTTCGCGAGCTAGGTACAGACGGATTTGCAAGACTTATTCAACCCCATTTTTTCACTACACTCTTTGAGATTGTATGACTGAGTTTTGCTTAGTTGAAAAGTTATGATTTTTCTTTCTTTCTCAAAGGAAACGTTTCTTCCTATTTTCTTTCGTTTTTTTTCAGATTCGTTTCTATATCTTTGTAAAAAAAAATGTATCTTGTGACGTGAGTTCAGTGTTTTGGTTTGTCGACGTTAGAGCGTTGAGTATCGTTAATTTTCATCAATACGCTTTGTTATTCCCAATTATTTTCTTTATTTTGCTTGTCATGCTATAGATAACATTTAAAGAAAGTGGTTAAAATCACAATTATGTCCAATATTATCTTTGCAATTGAAATAACTATTAACCCTTTCATGAACATGATTGTTATCGATTTCATTAGTATTAATGATCATTTTACAATCATTATCATTATTTTTACTGTCTTTATCATTATCATAATCACTATCATAGACGCCTCGTTTAATATCAGTGATATTATTTATGCTTATTGTGTCATTACAATTGTGTTTAGTGTTGTCATTATCGTCGTCGTTTGTTAGCACTCCTACATCATTGTCCGATTCCAAGAATGATATCATTGATAATTGTTTTGATACACACTACAAGAGGTCAAAATAATCCAAGTTCCCAACAATATTCTATGTTTTATATAATCAATGGAGAATACTCACTAGCCGAGCGGATTAGAGCGTCGCTATTTGCGGAGGAGGTCGAAGGGGGGATGATGGTTCGACCCCTGCCACCCACGAAGTTGAACGAAGGGCATGGTTTATTAAAATCCATGCTGCAAAGTCCTCTGTAAGAGGCACCGTCCTAGCATCCCGATAAGGGGAGGGGAAGTTAAACCATATTATTATCACTTAAATGTGAGGAATTCTAAGAATAACACCAGTGATGTTTGCTTTCATGTTCGAAGTCTGCCGCCAACGAGTTGGACCAAGGTCATGGTTCATCAATTTCCATTCAACAAAGTACCCTGTAAGGGACACCTACTTAGCCCCCTGATAGTGGTAGTTCACGACGTTAAATCGAATCATAAGCAAAAGTGATTCTGTCGACATTAACCAATCACTGGATCCTCTTCTGAAAGCTTAATAGTTGTATCAGAGTCTCTCTTGAACTTTCTTACCATATATGGTCAATGGCAATGGAGGAAGAATAAACAAAACACCACATAAGAAAAAAAATATGAAGAAGTTGTGATAGCTAAGACGTTGTATTACTGACAAATAAATTTTTCTTACTACATGTGCTCAGTCCTCAAGAAAATCTGACCCTCTTCTGGAAGCTCAATAGTTGTATCAGCATTTCTCTTGAATTTTTTTACCATATATGGTCAATGGCAATAGAGGAGGTATAAACGAAACACCATATAAGGAAAAAACTTTGAAGAAGTCGTGAAAGCTGAGACGTTGTATTACTGACAAATAACTTGTTCTTATTAATGTGTTCTGTCCTCAACAAAATCTTACCTGGTTGAGCTGTGCAGTAACATGTGTCCTTTAGACGTTAGTTTCAACTGAACTTTATTCTATTTCGGTGACGTTGGCATCACGTGTGACATTATCCCACCCTTTCCAGGCTGCACTTAGGGTTGCAGCACCACTTTTATGTTGCTGACTTTTGCACAGGGATAATTGAATTATGAAAACAGATTACAAGTATATGTTGGCTACATTTTTAACCATTCCCTTAATGTAAAGAAGAGTTTGTGTTCTACAGACTATCACGAGTGGCCCCGAATGCTTTTGTAATAATTTCCTGGGTCACGTGCTTGAATCGTGACCGACAGTTATTAAACTAACACATACAAGCTTAATACCTCGTATAGCTCGATTTATGGGCAAAGCCAAGATATTACATCAAACACATACATCGCATCACCTTACTCAAGGAAGACAGTAACAGTTTCCAGATACGTGTTCCGCTGAGTGGGCAGGGAAGACACTAACTATGATGCCAAATCAGTTTATGTATGTACGTATGTATATATATGTGTGTGTGGTAATCACTTAATTCAAGTAAATCATATGTTATGATTCATCAACGTCTATTTCTGACGAGAATATATCATCTGGAGTGAAGACACGTGACATATTATATATATACATATATATATATATATATATATATATATATATATATATATATATATATATATATATGTATATATATAATACCCCTAACAAGATAGAACATCCCTATAGCTACTGAAGAAGGGTCTTGAACCCGAAATCACGATCTAGCTTATATGACTACATACAGCCAAGTCATAAATTTCCTTTCTAAGGAACACAAATCGATAATAAAGTATATATATATATATATATATATATATATATATATTATATATATATATGTATATATATAATGTACCAATTTATTCTAAATAAAGGTTTACATAAATGCAACAATGTGAATACATATTCAATCGATAAAAAAATCTATTCATAACCAGGAATTGTGATTCACAAGTACAGCTTCGAAATGGACAGAAACACATTGTGGTTGAATGACAAAAATCTAACATTGGGATCTTACATACTTGATGGTCCTTTTTCTTTCATCCTGCATGTCGTCAGGTTGATGTATTCATCACATTGACAATCCTTGATTGTGAAAAGGTCATGTTTAAGCTCGTTTTCTATCTTCCTCGTCGTGAGGTCATTCTATTTTTCATTGTAATTGTTATCATCATTACCATAATAATCTTATAAATCGTTAATTTTATTGTTATCATTATTAACAGTGACTAATTACCAATTATTGAATAATTATAATTAAAATGATCAATTATTCATTATCATTATATATTGTATATTATTGCTATTATTAAAATTCTTATCATAAATGGAAGTATTAATTAACATAATTTGTTCCTTATTATATATTATTGTTCCGGTCGCGCGTAAATTATTTTATTAATTTTTCATTTTTTCTCAACCTTTTTTAGCAAAGAATACGAAGCTCAGAGTTCGCATATCTTGAGGGGCAGAACATAACCATAAAAGAAAAAAATAAAGATAACATGACATTTCATAATTAGTTGAACAATGTAACAACAAAAACAATAATTAAAGAAATAAAAAAAATATCAGAAGTCAGAAGTGGCAATAATTACATTCGCATCCACACTTAAATACCTTTTTTTTCCAAAATAATTAGCGCCCTCATTTGAAATTATGCACTGTTTCAATCGTATGCTTGTTTTAATCTTCAATTAAACAAGTTTTTGCACTTTGTTTTGAAAAGTCCAAAGCCTTATAAAGTCAATTTAATCTCCATTCACATTCGTTTGGAAAACGAAGTCAAAATATTTTTGGTTTTCATTCCCACACCTTTGAGAATACATCAACTCTTCAAAACCATTTTGTTGCAAAGGACGAGAAGTAATATTGTATACACACACACACACACACACACACACACACATATATATATATATATATATATATATATATATATATATATATATATATATATATATATATATAGAGAGAGAGAGAGAGAGAGAGAGAGAGAGAGAGAGAGAGAGAGAGAGAGAGAGAGAGAGAGAGAGGGGGGGGGAAGGGGGAGAGAAAGAGAGGTGAGACAGAGGTGACATAGAGACAAAGCAGAGAGAGAGCGAGGAGAGAGAAGAGAGGGAGACAGAAATGGAAGACTCCCAAATACAAAACAAAAACAGAATGTGTAAACATAATCACCAATAATACAAATTACCCCTCGATAACTTTATACAATCCACAGCCTCCCTTCCTTTTTATCTATTTTTTCTTCACATTTCTTGTTCGTCTTTTTCAGTCAATGAATTAGTTTATTTATCTTACAGATGTTCTCAAACGCTCTAGCTTGCTTTCTTACCTCGTTCGTATCGACTTAAATTCTGTTCTTTCTTGTTCATTAAAATTTTACCTCTTCCGTCTCTGTCATCTTCCTCTCCGTCCAATCCTTCATGTCCTCTTTATTTCTTATTTTCGGATTCTCCAATCTTTCTTGGTTTCCGTCCTCAAACTATTTGCTTTGATAAACTTTCATATGATGTTCTCAAACTTTGTTTTTGCTAATCTTATTTTCTTTTCTTTTTGCAAACTCACACTTTATATTACCTTTCGTGTCATCATATCCCTTTCATCTTCTTCCCAAATAGTTCATTATTTTTTCCACATTGTTTCAGCGCTCTGATATATACATTTACCAAACAACTCGTGAACATTATTATTACATTTCTTTTTTCCTTATCCTGCATGTCTTGTCATTATAAGCCATCGTGAAATGTATATTTACTTCAACATAGTTTATCCTAAGCGTCCACTTCTCGAGTACGGACATTGGCAGGAGTCTCTTTTTGTTATTCATTTTCCTTTCCTTTTCAAATATGATAATTACTATTTTCTCCAGATAACTATTTTGCATCGCTGCAATCTGGATAACATTTCATGCTTAAACCTTTGTTCCATATTGTTGCAATATGTATGAGTGTGTTGTAATACGTAAGAAAATAAAGCTTAACATTTGAATGAGATGACTGTATTGTCTTTATACTGTATATTATATATATATATATACATATATATATATACATATACATATATATATATATATATACATATACATATATATATACATATATACAGTATATATATATTATATATATATATATTATATATATATATATGTACAGTATGTATAATATTACATACATATATGTACATAGATACCTTACTCTTGTTTCATATTGTTAAATTAATTCAATGGTAATAAAAATGTAGTACAGTACAATGTGTATAATGAACAAAAGTGATTTTTACACATTTGAATTAAATCGTCTAAAGATATTTGACATCTATTAATAATCGAATTCCTGCTTTCTTGGTCGTAAGAAAAAATTTCAAATGATTTATATAAGATTTGATAAGGAAAGATTTTTAAGAATAGCACCGTAAGAATCTTACGCTGGTATTCTTAAAAAAAATTATTTCCTTATATAAATCTTTCCCATCCAAGGGAATACCCCTGGAAGAAAAAATAAGTCCTTATATAAATATTTCCTTTCCAAGAAGTTATAACAGATTTATGCGAGGAAATATTTTCTTTAAGATTACCACCGTAAGAATCTTATGGTTGTATTCTGTAAAAAAAAAAAAATAAAAAAAAAAATATAATTTATATATATATATATATATATATATATATATGTATATATATATATATATCTAACCCTTATAAAGATTTGTATATTATATATTAGAATATAAATCTAACCCTTCTAAAGATTTGTATAAGATTATATAAAGATATATATATTATATATATGTATATATATATATATATTTTTTTTTTTAGAATACCACCGTTGCTTCCTTGAGTATCTTATCCGTATCTGTGTATACTATGAAGTGTCTTGCTTCTAAGGTGGATATTGATTTACACATTTCCACACTGCATTCCGAGATACCGGGAATATTCAAAGATGATTTTATGGAGTAATAATTCATGTTTATGTGTCTGTGAAAAATTGCGCCTTCACGGAAACCAGTGTATCGCTTCGTAAATGGGCGATACAGACTTCGGGAAGTGGGTTTTGTCTGTGAATGGCTGTATCTCCCAAAACACACACACACACACACACACACACACACACACACACACACACACACACACACACACACACACACACACACACACACACACACACACACGACTCGGTGGCGCAGTTGGTAGAGCGATGAACTACCAGCATGGTGGTGCGCGTAGTGCTTGGTTCGAATCCTGCCCAGGGCCGAAATTATTTCGGTATCGCTGCGCTTCGGGTCGTTACTCTGACTCTCGTGGGCGGGGAGTTGGGGGTGTGTGTGTGTGTAAGGTCATAGCATTACCCATAGATCGGACCTACGAGCTCTGAGCTCTCTTCCAGGAGGGAAATAGCTGTCGATCACGAGTCCAACACGTGATCCAAAGACCAAGTGAATACACTCGCAGTACCTGGTTCAAATCCTGCCCAGGGCCGAAATTATTTCGGTATCGCTGCGCTTCGGGTCGTTACTCTGACTCTCGTGGGCGGGGAGTTTTGTGTGTGTGTGTGTAAGGTCATAGCATTACCCATAGATCGGTCATACGAGCTCTGAGCTCTCTTCCGGGAGGGAAATAGCTGTCGATCACGAGTCCAACACGTGATCCAAAGACCAAGGTGACACACACACACACGCACACACACACACACACACACACACACACACACACACACACACACACACACACACACACACACACACACACACACACACACACACGAATTGATGGCGCGGTTGGTAGAGTTCCCGGCTGTCGCTACGGCGGTTCAGGTTCGAATTCCACCCAGGGCTGAAATAATTTTAGTATCGCTGCGCTGCGAGTCGTTACTCCAACTTTCGTGGGTGGGGACTTGGGTGTGTGTCTGCGTTTAAAGTCAGCATTACCCCATAGATCGGTCATATATAAGCTCTGGGCTCTCTTGCGGGAGGGTAATAGCTGTAGATCATGAGTCCAACACGTGATCCAAAGACATTGGTAAACCTACACGCACACCCGCGAACATCTTCCTTCTAACTAACAAACTGTGTGTGTGTGTGTGTGTGTGTGTGTGTGTGTGTGTGTGTGTGTGTGTGTGTGTGTGTGTGTGTGTGTGTGTGTGTGTGTGTGTGTGTGTGTGTGTGTGTGTGTGTGTGTGTGTGTGTGTGTGTGTGTGTGTGTGTGTGTGTGTGTGTGTGTGTGTGTGTGTGTGTGTGTGTGTGTGTGTGTGTGTGTGTGTATGTGTGCGTGTTGTGTGCGCGTGTTGTGTGTGTGTATTCACTTGGTCTTCGGATCACGTGTTGGACTCGTGATCGACAGCTATTTCCCTCCTGGAAGAGAGCTCAGAGCTCGTAGGTCCGATCTATGGGTAATGCTATGACCTTGCACACACACACACACACCCAACTCCCCGCCCACGAGAGTTGGAGTAACACCCCTCAGCGCTGCGATACTGATATATTATTTCAGCCCCGGGCGAGAGTCGAACCCGGACCTCCGTAGTGGCAGGCCAGAGCTCTAACCACAGCGCCATGAGAGGTGTGTGTGTGTGTGTGTGTGTGCTTCTGCCCGCGTGCGTGTGTGTTCGTGGGTATGTGAGTGTATATACATGTGTATAAGCGTAAGGATACGTGTGCATGTGTAGATGTGAATAAATGTCTGTGTACATACACGTGCGTTAATGACACCTATTAAATCATTGGAATTTTTAACCTTCTAGATGGCACAATGGATGAATATGAGACCAGTTTTATATTGTGTAAAGGAAGTCAGTTGACGAGGAAACAAATTAAGATTCGACGAAATAAAGTGGGAAATAGATAAAGACCAACAATTATCATCAATTTTTTTTTTCATAATCTATTTTTTTTTGTGACTATGCCATAGAACTGTCATAAGACCTCATATACCCTGAATACATTAGATACGTAGAATTATTATTTGTCTGTTTGATTCTCATTTATTATTAGTTACATGTCAATTTATTATTATTTACTATTTACCTGTTTGTTTATTATCTAACTATACCTTTGCATTTATTTATGTATTTTATTTGTTATTTACATTATTACAGTTTTTATTTATTCATTTATTATTATTATGACTCTTTTTTTCGCATCCGACCTAGATATGGACCAAAAGGTCTTTGTAATCCTTTGTAACACTCCTAGGTCAAGGGTAACTAAAAATGATGTTAAAATATTGTGAAAAGTTTTGAAAATACACTCACAATAATTTGAAATTACGTCTACTACTAAAACAACGAAACAAGATCACCAGGACGCTTGTTTCTTGTGTTGTTGGTGACGCTGTGTCTAATGAGCCATAAAAGAGACGCAGTGCTATGAACATTTGTAAAAGACTCATAAATGTACTTAACTCGGACGTAAAGGGCAATATTTCAGGATGAGAAGAAGAAAGAATCTCACACTGGAAAATGGCACGATATAATAGAACCGACACATGTATCCCAACACACACACACAAGCACACACACACACACACACACACACACACACACACACACACACACACACACACACACACACACACACACACACACACACACACACACACACACACACACACACACACACACACACACACACACACACACACACACACACACACACACACACACACACATGCTTCCTCATCCTTATCAATGACGCCCTCATGGACACTCCTCACAGATGGAAGTATGTGGATGACAGCACCGTAGGCATCCCCATCAACACCAGGCGGCCTGACTACGCACCACTACAAAACACCCTGAACAAGCTCATGACGTGGACGGAAAACAACAACGTCACAATCAACACCAACAAGACCGTAGTGATGCACTTTTGTACCTCCACACAAGCGGTGGCTCCTCCACTACTTTCATTGGGCCCCCATCCCCTCCAACTGGTCCAATCCACCAAGATCTTGGGCATCACACTTGATGCTCAATTAAATTGGAACCAACATATCACCAATATAGTCAGGACAGCGTCTTACAAACTGTATATGCTAAGTAGGTTAAAATCACTAGGAACACCTACATCTGAGCTACAGGAGGTCTACAAAACTTTCATACTCCCCACCCTCATGTATGCCTCACCAGCCTGGTCCAGCTCACTCACCCTCACACAGAGACAAAAGTTGGAGAGGGTACAAAAGAGAGCGTGCAGGATCATCCTAGGCGTGGAGTACAGCAGCTATGACCACGCTCTTACCACCCTTACTCTATCTAGGGTGTCCCAGCGGCACGGTGAGGCACTAAGGAAATTTGGGGAAAGCCTGCTTTCCCACCCTAGACACCGTCACCTCCTCCCTCCTGATGCTCCACCAACTCGCCACGCCACTAGACACAGAAATAGACTCATACCAATCAAAGCGCCAAGGACTGACCGCTACAAAAACAGTGCCATCCCATCTATTGTGCACATAATCAAATCATTGTAAACTTCCACCATGTATATATTCCAAGTCTTATATCTTTAATCAACAATTGCAATGTATTATTGTCAGTGTACAGCTGTAATGGAAATAAACCTTTTATTATTATTATTATTATTATATATATATAATATATATATATATATATATATATATATATATATATATATACAAAACACGAAGAACCCACAGTCAGAAGGAAACTTAGAAGAAAGTATAACTTCTATATGTCGTCTAATAGCTACTTTCATGAAGAGGGCTATGGGTATTAGCCGAAATATAGAAGTTATACTTTCTTCTAAGGTTCCTTTTATTCCAACTGTGGGTTCTTTGTGATTATCTTTACAATTGTGCCACTACATTTTCTCCAAGTGATATACATATATACATATTATATATATTATATATATATATATATATATATATATATATATATAT
>NC_134779.1:24422930-24437930 GCF_046742065.1 Oratosquilla oratoria | reverse complement strand
AGAGCTCAGAGCTTATATGTGGCCGATCCATGGGTAATGCTGTGACCTTACACGCACACACACATACAACTCCCCGCCCACGAGAGTTGGAGTAACGACTTGCAGCGCAGTGATACAGAAATGTTTCTCCCATGGGCGGAATTTGAACCCGGACCACCGTAGTGGCGGCCGGGAACTCTACCACTGCGTCATCGAGTCGTGTATGTGTGTGTGTGTGTGTGTGTGTGTGTGTGTGTGTGTGTGTGTTTTAATATAAATAATTAAACTAATATAAAGAAAACAAATATTATCAAGCCAGTAGAGTCGAAAAGAGTATTAACACGTGCACAACTTTGACCTTTAATAATGCCAGGGCCCAGCGACAAATCAATAAAATCTCCGAGCACCAAGCAAAACTGAATAGCAATGCCACGGAAGGAAGTCCATCTCATTGTTGACTTAGCAACTAACGAGGGCTAGCCTGTAATTGCTAATTGAGCTCTTAAGGGACGCTCAGGCTCATCGAGCTAATGACTTCATCGCGGCAAGACATATTTCAACTACTTGTTGATTTAGTATCCTGGATGTCTCGCCTGATGAGGTAGACAGCGTTCGATTGTGGACTCAAAGGGAGGAGCGGAGGTGATGACTGTGTGACTGTTAATGAACACATATAGAACAATTACACCCCATTTGAATTAACTTGATGGATATGAGACTTACACACACACACACACACACACACACACACACACACACACACACACACACACACACACACACACACACACACACACACACACACACACACACACACACTCACTCTCCCCCACCACCATAAAATTCCATTCACCACCGAGAAACTACCCAGCTGTTTCGCCTAGGCTCGATAAATATACTTTCTGTTCACAATTTCAGCTCCTACCCGCTCTGTGAGGTGACTAGGTGCGATAGCCTTTGTATGAGATAGAGAATAAGTCTAGATAGAGGTATAGTTAGATATATGAAATGATATTGTGTGCCTATGTGTTGTGTGTGTGTGTGTGTGTGTGTGTGTGTGTGTGTGTGTGTGTGTGTGTGTGTGTGTGTGTGTGTGTGTGTGTGTGTGTGTGTGTGTGTGTGTGTGTGTCTGCCTGTCTACCTATATCTGTCTCTATTTGTCCGATGATAAACCAAAGATTGGAAATACCGTGACGTGATTTTTAATTCGAGGTGAGGTGAGGGGGGGAGGGGGAGGTGGAAGAGAGAAGAGGAGAGAGGGAGGGAGGGGATGAAGGCGCAGGGTGGTCCTTCTCAATTCATCATTTTATTTATTTTTCTATTTAATCTTTTTTCTGATGTAGTAGCAACAAACTTCATTCATGAATTAAATGGTTGATTGATTTCGCCATTCATTTGATTATCTAGTCATTTATTTTCGCTTCTGCACTTATTCATTCGCATTTATTTATTCAATAAATTATCCATATTTAACTAATTAATCTATTTATTTATTCTATTTAGAGATAGATATATAATTTCTATAATTATATAGATCATCTTTGTTTGGGCAGTCCTGAGACGTGGCTAGTATTAGAACAAATAATAATTCAAATGAGATTATTCTAGCGTGCTGAAAAACGTTTAGCTGGAAAATTAATGATAATTGATTATCATCCATAGCTCCCCTAAGCATAAGGTCGTTAATTCTGAAAATTTTCTGGTTCCCAAGTTTCATTTAAGAATCTGACTTCAACCCACGTACATGCTTGGAACAGTGGAGTACTGTACAGATGATCATGGCGCGCGTCAAATAGATGATCATGACGCGCGCCAAATAGATGATTGTGACACGTGTCAAATAGATGATCGTGACGCGCGCCAAATAGATGATCGTGACGCGCGCCAAATAGATGATCGTGACACGTGCCAAATAAATTATCGTGACGCGCGCCAAATAGAGGATTGTGACGCGCGTCAAATAGAGGATCGTGACGCGCGTCAAAAAGAGGATCGTGAGCGCGTCAAATAAAGGATCGTGACACGCGCCAAATAGATGATCGTAACGCGCGCCAAATAGAGAAACGTGACGCGCGTCAGGGGATCGTGACGCGCGTCAAATAGAGGAACGTGACGCGCGTCAAATATAGGATCGTGACGCGCGTCAAAAAGAGGATCGTGACGCGCATCAAAAAGAGGATCGTGACGCGCGTCAAATAAAGGATAGTGACACGCGCCAAATAGATGATCGTGATGCGCGCCAAATAGAGGATCGTGACGCGCGCCATATAGACGATCGTGACGCGCCCCAAATATTTTATTTACATGATACGCGGACCCCTGGGATGAATAGGGCTTAGAGGGACCAAGATCCTTTTATTACAAGCGCGAGTTAACGAGTAATAAAATCGTCTGACGATAAATTTAGACAAAATAAAAACACTATATCTCATGGTCTTTTTCCATTCCCTCTTCGTTTATCTCTTCTCTTCTCCTCTCCTTCTTTTTCTTCTCTCTTTCTCCTTAAACTTTTATTCATTCATTTGTTTTCTACCAATTTTTTTTCCTTACTGACCTCTCATTTCACTCCTCTTCTTCCGTTCCTTCTCTCTTCCTCCTCCCCTTAAAATCCAAAACATCTTCGTTAGCTTCTTCATTTCTGTTTCCAATTATCTTTATTTGTTCAATACCTCCTCCTCCTCCACACCCGCTTTCCCCGTCTTCCCTTCTCCCTTTCCTTATATGGTGAATCTTTCCTTCCTTCCTCGTCTCCTTCCCCTTTGTTCTCTCCCCTTCTTTACGTGTAAGGAAAGATTGAGGTAGACAGGCTTCGTGCTGGTCTGGCACAGATGTCGATCGGGAGGTGAAGTCACATGTATAGGGGGGAGGAGAGGGGGAGAAGGGTGAGGGGGAGGAAGGAGAAGGGGGAAGGAGAGGGAGAAGGAGAAGGGGAGGAAGGAGGAGGAAGGAGGGAGGAAGGAGGAGGAAGGAGAGGGGGAGGAAGGAGGGGGGAGGAAGGAGAAGGGGGAAGGAGAGGGGGATAAAGGAGAGGGGGACGATAGGGGAAGGGAGAAGAGGGGGAGGAAGGAGAGGGGGAGAAAGGAGAGGGGGAGGAAGGAAAAGGGCGAAGGAGAGTGGGAAGGAGAGGGAGATAAATGAGAGGGGGAGGAAGGAGAAGGGGGAAGGAGAGGGGGAGGAAGGAGAAGGGGGAAGGAGAGGGGGAAGGAGAGAAGGAGAAAGGAGAGAGGGAGAAAGGAGAGTGGGAGGAAGGAGAAGGGGGAAGGAGACGGGGAGGAGGGAGAGGTGGAGGAAGGAGAGGGGGAGGAAGAAGATGGGAAGGAAGAAGGGGTGAAGGAAAGGATACAAAGGAAAAGGAGAAGGAGAAAGGGAAAGGAGAGGAGGGAAAGATAGGGGATAGGAAGGAGAGGGGAAGGAAGGAGATGGGGAGGAGAGGGGAGGTGAAGGAGAAGGGGTAAAGAAGAGGGAAGGAAATAAGGTGAATGAGCGTGGGAAAGAGGATGAGGGAAGGGGAAGGGGTTGAAGGAAGGGGAGAAGGAAAAGGGGAATGATAGGGAGGAGACAAGGTAAAAGGGTGATGAGGTAAAAGGGAGAGGGGAGGAAGGAGAGGGGAGGAAGGAGAGGGGAGGTAGGAGAGGGGAGGTAGGAGAGGGGAGGAAGGAGAGAGGGGAAGGAGAGAGGAGAAGGAGAGAGGGGAAGGAGAGAGGGGAAGGAGAGAGGGGAAGGAGAGAGGGGTAATAGGGGTGCCATTAGGGAGGAATGGGGTGGACGTCTCTAGGAGAGGGTGTGTTAGCGTGGTATGATTGTATATCATACCATTATTATCGTACATTGTAATTGTGTGTTGCTTATTTGGGGAATTATATGTTTCCCCCTCTTTATAAAATTGTCATATGTTTTGTTGTTTGTTGTTTTATTATTCATTGTAATTATGTGTAATGATTGTGTATATTGTAATTATATTGGATATCGCAAATGCGATGCACGTCTTTTGGCGCGAATTGGCGGCTTGGCGTCAGTAGAGAGCCAGCTCTCTTTGTATACACACGCATTAGTTGTCAGTGGTATCAGTGAATACAGTGTATTTCCCACCAATTGACTTACATTTCTTGTAGCCACCCGGTACAAGGGGAAGGAAGAGGAAGTTGGAGTGTCATCTTAAGGAAGGGGTGGATGATGAAAGAAAAGCAGCAGGTGGTAAATATGTACTTTTATCTCCACTTTTCTTCCACCTCTTTCTTCCTGTCTCTTTTCTTATGCCTTTTGTCTGTCTGTCTTATCTGATTGTGCCTGAATACCTACATGTCTGTCAGAACGTCTTGATATACAGTATATCTGTCTGAATGTCTGCCTAAATGTCTGTCTGTCTGTGAATATTCGTCTGTTTGAATGTCTATCTCAATTTATGGTTGAATATTTGTCTGTCTGTTCGAACGTTTGCATGTCTGAATGTTTCTCTGAGAATTTGCATGTTTGAATATTTGTCTGTGAATATCTGTCAGTCTGTCAGTCTGTCTGAATTGTTGCATGTCTGAATATTTATCTTTCTGAGTATGTGTGTATCTGAATATCTGTCTTCTTTTCATCCTGTCTCAACCTCTACTCATCTATCTGTCTGTCTTCTCGTCTATCTACCTAGCTAATTATCACAATGTTCAACTGTGTTGTTCTTTATTTCTAATCTTTCTTCCTTATCACCTCTTTACTTATCATCATCTTCCCCTCCTCCACCACGTCCTTCGTATCTACCCAGCTATCACAATGTCCAATTGTGTTGTTCCTTATTTCTCGTCTTTCTTCCTCATCACTTCTTTTCTTCTTTCTTATTATCGTCTTTCCCTCACCCACCACCTCGTCCTCCTCCTCCACATCTCGAGTGGAAAAAAGGGACTGTCGCCAAGGACCAGGATCAAATTACGAAAGAGGTCTTCAAGCCTCCTGTGCGAGGGAACCTATAGAACAAATGCCTCAAGGACTTGCAGTTTCACATTTCCTGTCCTTCGAGTAGAGAAAACACTCGAGGAGGAAGTCTCTCATCGAACTCTTTCGAACCCGTATGAACCTGATCGCTCGATGGCTGTGCCGAACCGCCCCAGGTCACTCTTCCGTGTTACCAGAGGGTTTCATTGTTTGAGAAGTCTCCGCCTCTCCCTTCTGTCTTCAGTGAAACAGGAAAACACACAGAGATAATTGAGGAAACGGTCTTGGAAACGGTCCTGGAAACAGTCCTGGACCATGAGAGAAGCCTGAGGAAAGTGGAGGGAGAGAGGTGGAGGGAGAGAGGTGGAGGAAGGAAGGAAGGAGGAAGAAGGAAGCGTAGGTGGAGTTAGGAAGGTGGAAGGAGGAAGGTGCAGTTAGGAAGGTGGAGGAAGGGCGTGTGAGGAAGGTGGAGGAAGGAAGGATGAAATGTAGGTGGAGGGAGGAAGGAAGGATGAAATGTAGGTGGAGGGAGGAAGGAAGGAGGAAGAAGGAAGTGTAGGTGGAGTTAGGAAAGTGGAAGGAGGAAGGTGGAGTTAGGAAGGTGGAAGGAGGAATGTGGAGTTAGGAAGGTGGAGGAAGGGCATGGGAGGAAGGTGGAGGAAGGGCATGGGAGGAAGGTGGAGGAAGGGCGTGGGAGGAAGGTGGAGGAAAGAAGGATGAAATGTAGGTGGAGGGAGGAAGAAGGAAGCATAGGTGGAGTTACGAAGGTGGAAGGACGAAATTGCAGTTAGGAAGGTGGAGAAAGAAAACTAGAAAGATCAAGAAGGGAGTATAGATAGCTGAGGTAGATTTTCATGCTAGGATGACAAATCTTGACAAAGTATTTTATTATATACTAGAAAGTTTCATATACCTAACCACTATCCCTAGAATGATACTAAGTTCAGTTAAATCACAGTGTCAGAATAGATCATCTAGTTTATCACTAGAGTTATGGCCTCTAGATTATTCTAGAAGAAGAGAGACTATGTCATTCAACATAAATTCTTCCCTTATTTAAGTGAAACCATCTAGTTCTAGCTAGAATTGATTATCTAGAGAACCACATCATGACGAAGAGGTCACTAGAGATGATCTTGACTAGAATAACACATTCTAGAATATCAACATCAGCAAATTAGTCATTAGAAACAAATCTAACAGATTTCGCTTATTCTTAGATGAGTGGAAATTACCTGAGAGCTTCTTTGATAAGATACATAAACACAAAATCATCACAACCATCTGATACGTAAGCTACTTCTACACAATGGCGTGTGTTATAGATTTTATTATGTTTAATCGTCATTCAATTCTATTCAGCTAATGTACAAACCCAAGGGTCTGGTCTAGGGAGAACGCCATTTAAACCAAGGATAGAGTATCAATAGTATGAAATAGTCTTTATTCACTACATTAGGTTTAAGTAGTAACTCGCCAATATATACAAACAACACACACACACACGCACACACACACGCACACACACACATTATATATATATATACACAAACATGTACATACACATACACATACACATATATATGCATACATATGTATATTATATATATCACGTGAGTGGGTGTAGGCACAGACGGGTATTGGGGACAAGGAGAATGGGTTTAGAGCCCAGGGTGAGGGAGTGTTATTTATGCTCTTGAGAGGTCTCATTAACAGGCTACACATTTCTAAGACAAGTCAAACATAGTTCACTGTCGTAGCTGCCGTTATCATTGCCGTTGTCGTTGGCGCCAGAAGAGGTAGTAGTAGCGGCAGGTCTTGGCGTCGGGAGGTGTCGTGTGCCGTCGCCGTTGCATCCTAGCTGTACTTTCCCCTATCTTTTTGTTTTTTCTTACGTAAAGTGTACGTTTTTCGTCAAACTAATGTGACCCTCATTCCTAAACATCGACGGTTCATATCGGGTTTATGACGCCCTGAATCTAGTTTGCTCTGTTACATTGCACACAGGGCAAAGGTGAAGGATTTTATAGACGCTAAGGGTCTACTGATTTAAGTTTCTTGCCTATGTTAATTTAATACCAGAGGGATTAGTGATGTAATGTGTTAGCAAAATTAGCGTTATACTGGTATACTTAATACAGATATGTAATTTTCTAAACAAATCCCTTTACTACAACATGGTATAGAATAGACCTTTATTGAAAAAATAAAAAAATAAAAATAAAAAGAAATATCTAAAAATAATCAAATATATAAAATAGATAAATGAATGAATAAATGAATAAATAAATGTGCAAACACATAAATAAACAAAATAAATGTAAAACATTAATTAGAGGCACACTAAGATGTTTATTGTTACATCTTAAGCAACGTGAAAAAAAAAATTCATTATGCCAGTTCCAAATGATCTTATTCGTCTGAAAGAAGAAACTGACAAAATGAGATTATACTAATTGGAGCCTATTCACACCTAAAATAAAATAAATAAATGAATAAATAAATAAATAAGTAAATAGATAAATGATTAGATATATAAATAACTAAAATAAACAGAAATATGAAATTATGAAAATAAAAGTGTAGCCCAATAAATAAATAAATAAATAGATAGATAAGTAAATAAATAAGCAAATAAAATAGATAAAAATATGAAACTATGAAAAAAAAATGAAAAAAATAGGCCTCATTATTGAAATGCTGAACGCAATCGAAAAAATGAATAGAAAAAAAAATTAGAAAAGAAAAACAAATGAACATCACGCCTCAGTATCGAAACGCTCAACGCAACGACGAGACGCACCTGAGGAGGCTGGGAACTAGAACGAGGTAATATTAATATCCTTAGAATTAACGTAAGAGTCTTGGGAAATAAGTTAAGCAAACGGAGAGGGACTCTGACTTAATTACCATATCAATGTTATCTTAATAAGACAGACAATTCAAGAAGGGAAATGAAAACCACATTTCTGAATCTATGTTGAAGATGAGCTTTGGCTGCGTCATTTCTCTCAATTCAAGTAATATATATATATATATACATATATATATATATATATATATATATATATACATACATATACACACAAACACATATATATATATATATATATATATATATATACATACATATACACACAAACACATATATACACAAGTGCTTGTAATTGTGTGTGTGTGTGTGTGTGTGTGTGTGTGTGTGTGTGTGTGTGTGTGTGTGTGTGTGTGTGTGTGTGTGTGTGTGTGTGTGTGTGTGTGTGTGTGTGCGTGTGTGTGTGTGTGTGTGTGCGTGTGTGCGTGTGTGTGTGTGCGGGCTGCACTAAAATTAGTTTATAACTTTGCCTGCATCTTTCGCTTTTTCTGGTAAATTAGATTAGGAACTCAGTTTAAATGTCTAATTTTCTTGATAGGACCAGAGTATCTATCGCTTTCGGAGATGAAAATAAATGCAGAAACACACATATCACACACACACAAACAAACAAACAAACACACAAAAACGCGCGCTCGCAAAATGTTCAAGTAATTTATATTTGCTAAATCGAAATCTCAATGTAGTCGTTTTGAATTTGTATACGACACCGAACTTCAGGTTATCAACCTATAGTTCTAGAATCATTTCATAAAATAAAGTATATATATATATATATATAAATGTATGCACGTGTAATAAAACCACTTGGAAAATAAAATGAGAGGTGACCGAACGTTTTCGTCTATTTAAGACATTTTGCAGAGGCACAGAGTAAGGAGACAGTGGCAAAATATATAGAAAAAGCACACTAGGGAGGAATAAGGACAGGTCCATTGTGACCTCACTCTCTCAGCACTGTCGGACATTTGAGCCGGCTACTGTCAACAATTATGTATATTACAAATGTATCTTATTTATACATTCAAAGGATTACAAAGGATTACAAAGGCGGAGCATGCCGACAGGAGACCTTTTGGTCCATATCTAGGTCGGATGCAGAAAAAAATCATAATAATAATAAAATAATTATAAAAAAAAAAACTATAATAATGTATGCAACAAACAAAATACATAAATAAATGCATAGGTATAGTTGAATAACAAACAAACAGGTAAACAGTAAATAATAATAAATTGACACATAACTAATAATAAATGAAAATCAAACAGACAAATGATAAAGCAAAAACAAATAATATAAAATTTCGCTTCCACCCATACTCATATTCCTGTTTTCCTCAAATGAAGCTTTAATATAACATGATTTTATGATATTTCTTTCCTTAATGTCCTTACTGAAGACAATTCTCTTTGTATTATCCCAATCAATGTAATGATTAAAATCCCTTATATGCAAAAACAACCCACTTGAAACTTACCCTGTTCTCATGTTACATTTATAATGGTTTATTCTCAATTTACATCCTTGCCTGTTTGTCCAATGTAATTAAAGTTACAATTTTTGCAAGGGATACTATAGAAACAGCCTTCATTACAAGCAGGTGAATTTTTAATCATTTTGTTTTTAACAGTATTGTTATTATATACACATATAGGTTTTTATCTTTTTAGTTACGTTTTTTCTCTCTCTCTCTTCTAAGGATGGTCTCCTGCTCTGAAATAATGTTTGTTGTGTTATTAGAAAAATAAGTCAAGACTATAACACACAAGAGAAAACTTTATGTGACTTATCATAAGAAATATGGAAATATGTTCTTTTGAGCAACTGAAATAACATTCCGTTATTCTGGATCAAACAACTGATATGAAGAATTCACATAACACACACACACACATTATATGTATTTATATTTATATATTTATATATATATATTTATATATACATACATACATATATGTATATATATATATACAAAAAAGGTACAGTAGATCAGACTGGAATTAGGTGGTGACAAAGACTTTTGCACAATCACTTGGAATGCATCTTGGTTATATAAGGTTTCATTGTGTCATGTTTGGAAGGGACAAATGGAATATATATATATATATATATATATATATATATATATATATATATATATATATATATATATATATATATAATGTCCAAAAGAGGCCTCACTGACGCCAGGGAATATGACTATCATCAATTTTCTTTTAATTGGTTCTGAGAAAACTTAAATGTCTCCTTTACATCACCTGAGGCCATAAAAATAATAAATAAATCACCTACTATAAAAGTTATGTCATAAAGCTCAGTGGTTCAATACTAGTCTAGAATTGGATTTTTAGGACATATTTTGTGCTTGAATGATTTCCCAGAAAATCTATAAAATAACTGGGTAGTCAGAGGGAAGCAAAGAAAAATTGGTACTAACGGAAATGAAACTGTTATTTGTTGATTATTTCAGAAGGTTGGAGAAAGAAGTTTCTGAGGACAAGTATTGCAGTAAATAATACATGTATCAATTATGAAAGGTATATTCAAGTGTTGTACCAACCTTATCTATAAGTAATGTAAACGTTTTGTAACATGCAATTCCTCTGCAGTTTAAAAAATTATAACAATATAGTTTCAATATAAAAACTACTGCAATCTAAGTAAAGAATAAAATAAAGCACACACACACATTTTATATATATATATTATATATATGTATATATATATATATATATATATATATATATTATATACGCCAGATACATTTACTGTTCAATGATTTTTATTGTATACCATATAAGAAGAAAATTCAAAGCTTAACAGTTCTATTTTTCACTGTGCCAATCACTACCTCAAGGCGATTTCAATCAAAGGACTAATACTACATACAATTATTAACGCTTGAAAAAAAAAAAAAAAATCTGCTCAACAATGATTTCAATCTACCTCTCCATAATAAAATTGCCTGGCGTTTTAGAAAAAATACGATTAAACTAAACAGTATAAAAATGGAGAGAAAAAATAAATAAAACTACGTCAAAACAAAATGAAAGGAATATGAAAACGAACTACTAAAAAAACACAATAAAAACACTAAAAAACACCATATGAGACGAAATACAACTGAATCAATGCAAATAAAAATTAAGCAAATAAATCTCATAAAATTAAGAGAAATGAAAAAATAAAGTGAAATAGATTATAATAAATAACAACTTAAAAAGGATAGAATGAAATTAAATAAAGTATATATCATGAAAAAATAAAGTACAAAAAGTTCAATTGAATAAGAAGTAGAATACAAAAATAGATAATAGAAAAAGTTTAAACGAGATGAAACAAAAGGAAAACAAAACTGAAAACATAGTATAAAACAAAAAATAAAGTAAGATTGTCTACAAACAAAATAATGTGAAATAGAATAGAAAATAGATAGTAGAACATAATGTAAACAAAATAAAACAAAACGAATGTAAACAAAATTAGATAAAACAAAATAGAATAGATTAGATAATAAAAAACAATGATAATAACAATAGTAATAATAACAACAATAACAATAGTAAAAACAACAATAGTAACAACAATAACAACGACGACGACGACGACGATGATAGAAATAATGATAGTAACAACAATGATAACAAAAATTATAATGACAATGACAATGGCAATAATAATGACAATGATAATGACAACAACAATGACAATAGTAATAACAATAATAGTAATAATATTGATGATAACAACAATCATAATAAAAATAACGATAATAATAATAATAACAATAACAATAATAATAATGATTAAATAAAATTTTACCACCATGGCACGGATGCTATTGAAATCACCTATTGTCGTCACCAAAGATTTACAATAGATATGACAGCTTTTCATAAAACGAAAGAGTTTTCAAAAAATGCGTGTTTTCTACACATGAAACAATGCTTTCAACTGCTGTTGACGAGAATATATGTCTGTGCTCGTTGTATTCATTAAGTTACGTAGAATTATATTTCGTGTTTTACACACACACACACACACACACACACACACACACACACACACACACACACACACACACACACACACACACACACACGACTCGGTGGGGTGGTTGGTAGAATCCCCGACTGTCACTACGGCGGTCCGGGTTCGAATCCTGCCCTGGGCTAAAATAATTTCAGTATCGCTGCTCTTCGAGTCGTTACTCCAATTCTCGTGGGCAGGGAGTTTGGGGGTGTGTGTGACAGTATTACCCATAGATCGGTCAAACGAGCTCCGAGCTCTCTTCCGTGAGGGAAATAGCTGTCGATCACGGGTCCAGCACGTGATGCAAAGACCAAGGTGAATACACACTCGGTTTATTTGTTGATATACGCTACTTTTCCTTTCTTTGTGTTGTTGATTTACTCTATTGGACCATTTTGTATTTGTTTTTTCCTCTATATCTAGTTTTACAGATTATGTATATATGTGTGTATTTATGTGTATATGTGTATCTTTACTGACATGCTTTTTGTTTGTTATTGTGTGTGTGTGTGTGTGTGTGTGTGTGTGTGTGTGTGTGTGTGTGTGTGTGTGTGTGTGTGTGTGTGTGTGTGTGTGTGTGTTTGAAATAGTGTCCTACCTGGTGATGAATGTACTGTCTGGCGAATAATGGTACTTGTGAGACATTTCCCAGGTTGGGAGACATGTCCCTTTATACTGATTCCCTTTGCTATCTTTGTATATACCTGAAGACGAACTCCGGACAGGGTTCGAAACGTAGGAATAAACTATTTCGACGAGTCCAGCATTTACTTTCTTCGTCTATACGTATATACGTATATATATATATATATATATATATATATGTATATATATATATATATACATATATATATATATATATATATATATATATAATATATATATATATATATTGAATCAACTACATTACCAGGACCCTCTAGGTTTATCCAGAATCCTAATCCACTAGATCGTTCTTTGTCCTTAACTCTATAGAAGAACAGGTGTTGACCATCTTATAATTGTATCAGGTTTTCTTCCCCTCTTCCGACATCGCTCAGTCCTATGATGTCCCAATTGCTGTTGTCTAGTTCTTCCATTAAACTCTCCAACCTATGGACTTCTGAAAGAGTTCTTACGTTGTAAGTACAGACCTTCATTTCCTTCATGCTGTTTAATGTCCAAGACTTGGATCTGCTTGGCCAATCCTTGCTCACATTTGGTGGCACACTGCCCGTAAGCACACGAGGTAATGCGGTTGGACCTTTAGGAGGCGATGATCCAACAGGAACGCCCGGTTTTGTTTTGGTTATACTATTCATGGTTTCCATAAAGGGGTTTTGGTGTGTGTGTGTGTGTGTGTGTGTGTGTGTGTGTGTGTGTGTGTGTGTGTGTGTGTGTGTGTGTGTGTGTGTGTGTGTGTGTGTGTGTGTGTGTGTATATATGTATATATATGTACATATATATACATAGATATAAATATGAAATAAGAAAAGCAAACAACAGCACCAAAGAAAAGCAATGGCAGTAGTATAATCAACAATAAAAGACAAAAAAGAAAAAAGAAAAAAAAGGGGACTAATAGGAACGAAAAGTGTTAAGCTGTTTCACATATATCAAGTTCACTATAAAGAACACTTGTGATCTTTTACTCTTCTTATTTTATTGCTTGTCTTGCAGGTGAGAATATGAAACACGACACTGACTGATATTGATTCCTGGTTAATATAAAAACACGGGATATCGGAGGGAGGTAATATGACCTAGTGCATCAATCTCCTATGACGTGAAGTGGGTGCAAAGTTAAACGAGTCATATAGCGCACACACACACACACACACACACACACACACACACACACACACACACACACACACATATACACACATGTACACACAGGCACATGTACTCATACAAACACACGTGCACCTACACATTATGTATGTATATGTGATTCACCATGGTCTTGGATCACGTGTTGGACTCGTGATTGACAGTTATTAACATCCCGGATGAGAGCTCAGAGCTCGTATGGCCGATCTATGGGTAATATTGTGACCTTACATGCACATACACACAACACTCCCCGCCCATGAGAGTTGAAGTAACAACCGCATCGCAGCGACACTGAAATTATTTCAGCCCGGATTCGAACCCGGACCGCCGTAGCGGCAGACGAGAACTCTAACCACTGCGCCACGCTTAGGCGTGTGCGTGTGTTAACTGTTGTTACAGATAATGTATTATTTATAAAAATTCATTACCATACAAGAAGACACGAAGAGTTTCACCCTATCCTCATGAAAGATGAGACTCCGATGAGCTCTTGGCTTCATACAAGATAGATAATGCAGATTTACAACCTACTTAGGTCAACGAGACATTATGAGATATACCGAACAGAGTGAAGAGAATACTGGGGTTGATTTAATAGTCGTTCAATTGTCATTCGCTTTTAGAAACCTATCTTTGTTATTTTATTTTATTTCTATTTTTATTTGTTTATTTTTTTCTTTCTGGTCGAGTAAGTTAGGGCGTCGTTACTTGCGACGAAGGTTGAGGGGATGGTGGTTCGAACCCTGCCACCGGCGAAGTTAGACCAAGGGTATGGTTCATTAGATTCCGCGCTACAAAGTCGTCTGTAAGGGACACCATCCTAGCCTCCCGATAGAGGGGAGTTTGTGACGATAAACCATATCACCATCACAAAGAAATTGTTAGACCACGCCTACATAAAAGCCAAAGACTTATCATTCTATGAGTGGAAGGGTGATAAGGTAAACAACACCAGGAACCGTTGGAGTTCTATTGCTAACGTTTCGTCCTTCAGAGTGGAGGAAGTCCATTCAGGACGAAACGGTAGCAATAGAACTCCAACGGTTCCTGGTGTTTACCTCACCACCCTTCTACTCATTCTGTCTTAGACGGGGTTTAAACGGTATGACGGTCCGTCGAACGTGGTTCGACAGACACGTGTTTGAAGTGATGTATGAACGTGTGAACGGGGTATTTGGGGTTTAACCAACGTGTTCGACAACCAAATACCCCGTTCATACGTTCACACATCACTTTAAACACGTGTCCGTCGAACCCCGTCTTACGCACTTTATCATTCTATCTATATACCAAGAAGGTAGTCAATAAAGACACTCATCTTCTTCTATCCACCATCCATTCTTTCCCGCTAATCGTAGCTCCTCTTGGATAAAGGGTCATC
>NC_134779.1:24412930-24417930 GCF_046742065.1 Oratosquilla oratoria | reverse complement strand
AGGTACTCCACAAAGGTCTAGGGAAAAGGAAAAGGAAAATAGTGGAGGCAGCCTACATTACTTCCCACCCCTGCATCAACCATTGAGATGGGATTATAAAGTTAGCAGGAGCAGCAAGCACTTTAATCATCAAGGAGATCAAGAGGACGATTCAGAACGGAGAAGCGGCATGGTCGGAGTCACCTGAGAAGTGTTGAGAACGAATGAGGGTATGGAGGGAGGGGAACACGGCAAGCATGAATCATATAAGGTGTTCATTTTCTGAGATTATATGACCTTTGACAGTTCTCTGTGTTTAGCTCAACGGCCTTCTAATCACCTGTCTTCCTTACTTCAATATATATATATATATATATATATATATATATATACATATATATATATATATATATATACATATATATTACATCCTGTTTAGATCATTTTAGTTTCAAAATAAGATTTTCTTCCTTTATCTTTTGTTGCCATAATTCTAATTATAACTTTTCTTTTTATTAGAACCAGTTTTATCTTTATTTGATCCCCCTCACCTAAATTTTCTTATCGTAGTTTTCCTGGACAACCCTTATGGATTCAGCCTGTACTACTTTAGATTATAGCATGTTCTTCCATCACTCCACTTCCCAAGTTGACATCCATCTTTCTTGTCGTAGACATTTCGAGTTTCAGACTGAGTCTTTCTCTTACCCAGACCTTTATTCCTTTTTTTTTTTTTACTTTTAGCTCAATTATAGAGTAATCGCGTGTATCAGTGTGTGTTTGTGTGTGTGTGTGTGTGTGTGTGTGTGTGTGTGTGTGTGTGTGTGTGTGTGTGTGTGTGTGTGTGTGTGTTTGTGTGTGTGTGTGTGTCTATGTGTGTATCAGTGTGTGTGTGTGTATGTGTGTATCAGTGTGTGTGTGTGTATATGTGTGTGTGTGTATATATGTGTGTGTGTGTGTGTGTGTGTGTGTGTGTGTGTGTGTGTGTGTGTGTGTGTGTGTGTGTGTGTGTGTGTGTGTGTGTGTGTGTGTGTGTGTGTGTGTGTGTGTGTGTGTGTATCAGTGTGTGTGTGTGTGTGTGTGTGTGTGTGTGTGTGTGTGTGTGTGTGTGTGTGTGTGTGTGTGTGTGTGTGTGTGTGTATCAGTGTGTGTGTGTGTGTGTGTATCAGTGTGTGTGTGTGTGTGTGTGTGTGTGTGTGTGTGTGTGTGTGTGTGTGTATGTGTGTGTGTGTATGTGTGTGTGTATATGTGTGTGTTCGTACATGTATGTGCGTACATGTGATTCACCATGACCTTGGATCACGTGTTGGACTCGTGATCAACAGCTATTTCCTTCCCGGAAGAGAGCTCAGAGGTCATATGACCGATCTATGGGTAATGCTGTGACCTTACATGCACACACATATCCAACTCTGAAATCATTTCAGCCCTGGGTTGGATTCGAACCCAGACCTCGGTAGTGACAGCCGGGAACTCTATCAATTGGGCCACGAGTATGTGTGTGTGTGCATGTGTACATGTACGTGCATGTATGTACATGTACGCGTGTACGCGCATACGTATACACTCTTGCACCTATTAAATATGTAAGTTTCATCTAAAACCATTTCATTCTACTTTTCTGTATTCGTAACAATTTTTTCAGCCTTTTTCAGTCGTGCCTTTGAAAAAGAACGGGAAACTGTAATTAACAATTTATATTCATCACTAGACCCACTTTGAAAATGCAGTTCCTTCCATTAGGGTCTCTCTCTACCTAATTAAAGATTCTCATAAAACTTAGAAGATGCAGCAAAGAACGGCCTAATTGATAACAAACACTAGACAGAAATAATATCAAAATCTCCCAACGCTAAAAATAGAAAAATATTAAATTTGCTTCCTTCAATAAACGGAGACTTAACCGTGACTTGATGTAGTTGCTTAAAAATCAAGAAATATATTAAGAAAAAATTAAATTATGTATCTAATAATGATAAAAGATTGCTGTTTGTGTGTGTGTCTGTGTGTGTGTGTGTGTGTGTGTATGTGTGTGTGTGTGTGTGTGTGTGTGTGTGTGTGTGTGTGTGTGTGTGTGTGTGTGTGTGTGTGTGTGTGTGTGTGTGTGTGTGTGTGTGTGTGCGTATTTCTACCTAGTTGTATTTTACGGGAAGAGAGCTATGCGTACGTGCGTGCTTGCGTGTGTGTGTGTGTGTGTGTGTGTGTGTGTGTGTGTGTGTGTGTGTGTGTGTGTGTGTGTGTGTGTGTGTGTGTGTGAGTACACACTGAAGTGGATGGGACTTCTCCCTTCATTGTAGCTCCTGCTGGGCCAAGTAATTAAATATCTCATATACGCAACGTTCCTGAAACTTATAAGTCTGTCTCTACCTAAGCATTGTTATTTTTATTTCACAATTTTGTTGATTTTACTACTATTACTACTACTACTACTACCACCACTACAACAACGATAATATTATTATTATTGTTATCAATGTTATAATTATTACTATCATAATCTTTATTATTAGTTACAATTATTCATTACTATTTGTAATGTTATCCCTATTAACATTATCATCAATGTCTGTATATCTATTTACTTGTTAATCTATTAATTTCTTAAACAGGTATGATTTCATATATTATTCTTTTTGTTTTGTTATAATTATTATGATTATTATTATTTATTTATTTATCTATTTATTTATTTTATAAGCACGAAAAGTTTGAAAACCATTCCGGTTGAGACAGATAAAAAAAAAAAATAAATAAATAAAAAAACTCATCATATCAGCCAATGGACCCTGGTCCTTTCCTTTTTCCGTTCAGACTCTCTTAACTTATTTATTCGCGTTTTGAGTTATTCAAGAAATTTGAACTACTTCGAGAAATCGAAATACTTCGAGAGTCAAACTCAGCACCAAACACGACTGAGGAGGAACCTATTCTGTGACTCAGTCTGCCTCTCTTTACTTATTTAGTCGCGTTTGGAGCTCTTCAAGAAATTTGCATTTCGAGAGAGTCGAACTCAGCATCAAACATCACTGAGGAGGAACCTATTCTGTGACTCAGTCAGCCTCTCTTCACATATTCGCGTTTGGAGCTCTTCAAGAAATTTGCACTTCGAGAGAGTCGAACTCAGCATCAAACATCACTGAGGAGGAACCTATTCTGTGACTCAGTCTGCCTCTCTTCACTTATTCGCGTTTGGAGCTCTTCAAGAAATTTGCACTTCGATAGATCGAAATACTTCGAAAGAGTCAAATTCAGTACCGAACACGACTGAAGAGGAACCTATTCTGTGGCTCAGTCTACCTTTCTTCACTTACTTATTCACGTTTGGAGTTCTTCAAGAAATTTGCACGACTGAGGAGGAACCTATTCTGTGGCTCAGTGTACCTCTTTATGACGTCTGTCACCAACCGTCACGTCAACTGGAGTTGATTAGAGTCTCTCTAAGCAGTGAGATGTCAAAACTATATGGTTTCACCGAACAGTATGACGTCACCGGACAGTGTGACATAACATTGTGATGTCATATCATAGTGAAATGCGTTCCCACCATCTGACGTATCCAACTGTGGCAGGACTGACAGACAGACAGACACACACACACACACAAACACACACACACACACACACACACACACACACACACACACACACACACACACACACACACACGTCACACGTTTACTGCACAAATACATACATATACAAATATATACATACACATACACACGCACACGCAAATACACACGTTTTCTATACAGGCATTCATCCATCCATCCATCCATTCATTCATTATCCTTACGTGTATACATACATACATACATACATACATACATATACACATATATATTACACACAGACAATCATGCACGCCATCATGCACGAATTCATACATCTGCATGCCCGAATATGTGGTCACTGGGTCTTAACCCGGGAACCTTTGAATAGTTAAGATAACTAAGCCTCGCCGAGATCCTACACAGCCAAGGCTCACTTTGATCAAGGCCAGGCAGGAGCTGAGGATGTCGTTGAGACCTTAATAAGTCTCCCCAGATGGAGGCCAGAGTCCTTAATTGAGGCTACTTGGACAAGGCATTATGGTACAAATTGGACCGCTCGAAACGGGTGAGTGTTGGAAGGGCTATATTGTGACCTTTATGAGAAAGTACAGATTATTTTTTTTTTTTTTTTTTTTTTTTTTGTCTTGGGGGCAAATTCTTACAGATTCATTCGTCTGTAGTATTTTTTTTTTTTATGTTTTTCGAAATCTGAACAGCTTGCGAGTTATATTTTATGCGTTCTGTAAGTCTGCTCAGTTGCTAATTAAAATCAGAAATGTCTGACGCCAATAATTTTATACAAAAACACATACAGACACACACGGTGGCTCGGTTGGAAGAGTCCCCGACTGTCGGTACGGCGGTACCGGGTTCGAATCCTGCCCAGGGCTGAAAATATTTCAGTATCACTGCGCTTTGAGTCGTCACTCCAACTCTCGTGGGCGGGGAGTTGGGTTTGTGTGTGCGTGTAAGGTCATAGCATTACCCATAGATTGGTCATACGAGCTCTGAGCTCTCTTCCGGGAGAGAAATAGCTGTCGATCAGGAGTCCAACACGTGATCCAAAGACCAAGGTGAATCATATAAGGTATATATATATATATATATATATATATATATATATATATATATATATATATATATATAAGGTATATATATATATATATATGTATCAGGCTTAAGCTATGACAGAACTTAACCTGATTATCATCCCCATTTAAACCAAAGTTAAACTAAATCTGATCTTGGCCTAAAGCAAATCTAAACTGTACTCAATTCATGTTTGAAATAATCTTAATTAAAACTTAAACCGGAGTTAAGCCATACCTAATTTATTCCTAAACCCAGCAGAAACCAAGTTTAACTTATAAACCATAATTGAACTAAACTTAACTCGAGTCTAAACCAGGTTTAAGGCACGTTCTCCAAGTTTTCTTCTACTCCGACTGTGAGTTGTGTGATAATTAA
>NC_134779.1:24400430-24407930 GCF_046742065.1 Oratosquilla oratoria | reverse complement strand
GAGTGTAGCAGTAATATATATATATATATATATATATATATATATATATATATATATATATATTATAATATATAATCTTATTTAATTGACTTCATTTATTTTTGTTTTTCATCTTATTCTATTCGCTTTTACTTTATTTCATTTACACACACACATATATATATATATATATATATATATATATATATATATATATATATATATATTCTAGTGCAGATTAGTCTCTCATTATAGAATCATTTTGAGTCAAAATAAAGTCAAATATATCAAAACTAAAGAAAAATGAAGAAAAGGACAACGTGGGATACATAGGATATCTTAGTCATTATTTCTTGCCAGTCTGTCCTATTTTCTCCCTTCGTGTGTAAAGGGGATATTGATTGCATGTATGATACAGTCACTATGTTGGGGATTTCAGTGGCTCCCCTACGGACCAGAGACACGAAGAATATATATATATATATATATATATATATTATAATTTGAGATTGGTCTTCGTTATAAAAAAAAGAAAAAATAGGAAAAAATACATATATTGTTATTAACACCTTGAAAGCATAGAAACGACAATACATAAACAAGTATACTAAACAATCAAATAAACAAATACATATGCAAACAAATAAAAAAGGAAGCAAATGAATAAGCAAGATAATCTAAACAAGAAGAACAACGAAAATATAAAAAACAATAAAATGTGATTAAATAGTTGATGTTCTCTTAAAATCAGGATACTGATCCACAATCTCTAATACACAGAGATGTCAATATTCTATCTCAACGTATTGAAAATCCGCCCAGACTTTCACTCCACAGGATACCACACATCTCCTCTGCACTAAAGACTTGGAAGAAAGAAACAAAGGATTATATATAAAAAAATATATATATACGAATAGAAGAAATACAAAAGGAAAGAAAAACAAACATGGGGGGAATAAAGCAAACCCAGAGGATGGCTTCTCGGCGAATTAAAAAGAAATAAGAAGAAGAAAAAAAAGTCGAAGACAGAAATTAAAAAAGTTAGATTAGAAAGTGACGCTCGGAGGGGATAAAATTGTAATGGAAAACAAGTATGGGAATCGAGATAGGACTGGGATTGGGAACGGGAGTGGGAACGAGAAGTAGAAGGTAACGATAACATGGATCGAGATAGGACTGGGATTGGGAACGGGAGTGGGAACGAGAAGTAGAAGGTAACGATAACATGGATCGAGATGGGACTGGGATTGGGAACGGGAGTGGGAACGAGAAGTAGAAGGTAACGATAACATGGATCGAGATGGGACTGGAATTGGGAACGGGAGTGGGAACGAGAAGTAGAAGGTAACGATAACATGGATAAAGAATAGAGTGGAATTGGGAACGGGAAAGGGAAGTAGGAGGTAACGATAACAGACATCGAGATGGGACTGGAATTAGGAACGGGAGCGGGAACGAGAAGTAGTAGGTAACGATAACATGGATAAAGAATAGAGTGGAATTGGGAACGGAAGCGGGAACGAGAAGTAGAAGTTAACGATAACAGGGATCGAGATGGGAGTGGAATTGGGAACGGGAACGGGAACGAGAGGTAGTAGGTAACGATAACAGAGATCAAGATGGGAGTGGAATTGGGAACGGGAACAGGAATGGGAACAGGAACGGGAACGGGAAGTAGAAAGTAACGATAACAGGGATCGAGATGACAATAAAATTGGGAACGGGACGAGAAATAGAAGGTAACGATAACATGGATATAGATAGGAGTGGAATTGGGAACGGGAGCGGGAACACGGGAAGTAGGAGGTAACGATAACAGGGACCAAAATTGGACGGGAATTGGGAACGGGAACAGGAACGGGAACGGGAAGTAGAAGGTAACGATAATAGGGATCGAGATGGGAGTGAAATTGGGAACGTGAACGGAAACGGGAACGGGAAGTCGAATGTAATGGGGACAGGCATCGGTATAGGTTGGAATTGGAATTTGACGATACCGAGAATTGAGAACGGGATTAGGAACGGGAACGGGAATACGAAGTATCACTATTACTTGGAACGTAAATGGGAATGAAAACGGGATTGGGAACGGGAACGGGAATATTAACGGGAATGGGAGACTGAGTGTAAGACAAGGACTACTAATGATACGGAAACAGGAATGGGAACGGGAACGGGGTAATGGGATTAGGAATGGAAACGGGGATTTGGAATTGGAATGGGTGAGATTCCGTGATAGGAATGGGAACGGGAACGGGAAAAAACGGAAACGAATACGTGAACGTAAAGGAGAACGGAAACATAAACAACAGAAACAGAAACAGAATTGGGAAAGAACGTGAGAGTCAGCGGGAAAGGGAACGTGAACGGGGAAAGGATAATGAACGTGAATAGTGGGTAACAACGAGAACACGCACGGGAACGATAATAGGAACAGGAATTAAAACGGGAACAGTAACACAATTAGGAACATAGTCAGGAACGGGACTGAGAACAAAATCGGGAACGAGAACAAAAACGGGAACGAAAACATGACCTTGAACGGGGACAGAAATAGGAACGCGAAAGAGAACGGGAACGGGAACGGGACCGAGAACCGAAAAGGGAACGTAAACAGAAACAGATACGGGAACGAAAACTAAAATGGGAACGAAATTATGAACTTGAAAAGAAACAGGAGCAGGAATGAGAAGAGGAACGGGAACGGTACGAGAACGGGAACGGAAACCGAAACCGAAACCGAAACGAGAATGGGTACCAAAACTAGAACAGGAACGGGTCTTAGTAAAAAAAACGGGAACGGGAACGGGAACGGGAACAGGAACGGGAGCGTGTACGAGAACGGGAACAGGAACAGTACCGATTACAAAAACGGGAACGTAAACAGAAACCGGAACGGAAATGGATACTTCAAGAGGAAAAGGAACTGGACTTAATAAAAAAAACGGGAACGGAAACGGGAACGGGTACGAGAACGGGAACAGGAACGGCACCGATTACAAAAACGGGAACGGAAACAGAAACCGGAACGGAAATGGGTACTTCAAGAGGAAAAAGAACTGGACTTAGTAAAAAACGGGAACGGAGACGGGAACGGTAACAGGAACGGGAACGGGTACGAGAACGGGAACAGGAACGGCACCGATCACAAAAACGGGAACGTAAACAGAAACCGGAACGGAAATGAGTACTTCAAGAGGAACAGAAACTGGACTTAGTAAAAAAAACGGGATTGGGAACATTAAAGGGAACGGGAACAGGAACGTTTAGAAGAAAGAAAGCAGGAATGAGTCAACAGAATTCCATAGACAACAAGTCCTGACATAGGGAAGAAAGAATGTAAAGGATGACAATAGGACCTATTAACCACAAGATAACCACATAGTCTATACGGAAGCCAGAAGCGAGGAGAATAATAGACTTAATAAAGAAATACCTCATTACCCACGGGAAGGATAAAAACAAGTGATAATAATACAATAAAGAATCTCTTTCATAAAAGAAGGCATCAGAAAGGAACTAAAAACAGAAGACCGAGTAATGCGAGAAAAGAATCAGGAACAAATAAGATGAATATGAAAAGAAATAAAAAGGCGAAGAGGAGGAGAGGACTAAAGAAGAATGTGTGAAAAATATATCCAAAGAGAAGATAATGCTTCCGTGTTTGATAGAATAAGAAAGTAAGGATATAGATATAATGAGGTGCCAAGTTGGACTAATACGTATGACCTAATGTGACAAACAGAAAATAGTCAATTTCTGTTAACAGATAACAACCCTCCAGCTATACAGATGAAGAAAGATGACAGAGATATCCTAGCTGAATTAAATTACCAGGCACCTGCGAAAGAAGGTCTTTGTTTATATTTAGCAATGCATTATCATAGGCAATTGTATTCTTGGGCTTGTAACATAATACATGCATTAGTATATCCAGGAATTATCATACTTGTGTAATTTAATATTTTTTTCGCAACTCAAAATTCCAACAGCTGTTCTAGTTGTCAAGAGGTGAATTGATCTAGAAAAATATAGTAAAGGAATAAATCAATACAAAAATAATCAAATAAAAAAATAAAATAAATAAATAAATAAATAAACAAATATATAAATAAATGAATATATCTTGAAGTCGTTGTTTTCAACGTATCAACGACTATTGTCTCTCATTTAATGATATATATCATATATATATATATATATATATATATATATATATATATATATATATTACATATATATACATGTAGATATACACATATATATATACATACATATATATATACACATATATATACATACATATATATATATATATATATATATATATATATATATATATAAATTTCTCAAGTTTGGCATTATGTTATGACAAAAAAAATTAGGAACTGTAATATCTCTCTCTCTCTCTCTATCTCTCTTTCTTTCTCTCTCTTCTCCCATTCTCTTTCACCCTTTCTTCCATTCATTTTTATTTGCTTACCTTCTCCTCTCATTTCAATTTTGAGCTCATAAAAGTGGTGCCACAAACTTTGTTGCCTGAAATGTCATTCAACTTTTTTTTTTCTTTCATTCTTTTAGGTTTTTCATTAAACGTTATTTTGTTTTGGATAAAATTGCAAATCGAGTTACCCACGTGATACATATGCTTGGAGATTTTCAAAGGCTTCTTCAAGAAAGGATTATAGGATGAGAATATATTGTAACAAAAGAACAAAAATATGCACACGTTCATACACACACATGCACACACACACACATACATACACAAACGTACAATAACACACGTACGCACGCACGCACACGCACGCACACACACACACACACACACACACACACACACACACACACACACACACACACACACACATACACACACACATACACACACACGCGCGCATACACACACATACATACACACGTAAACACACATACATACATATATATATACACAAATTCGCAGACACACGGACACACACGCACACATACATGCACGCAGACATCCATTTGCGCATACACAAGTATACATACATACCTATACACACGTACACGCATAAACGAACGCACACATGCACACACACACATATGCACACAAACATGTGTACTGATGATTGACTGAATTTGCCTTTGCGAACACGACTTTAACTGTGTTTATATAGACAATGCAAATTTTAATGATTAATTTTACGTAAAAGGGTGGACGATAATATTCACTCTTTTCAGTCAAAATGCAAGGCTGAAGATCATTGGTGTTCTCCAGCGCTTCTATAATTGGAGACAATATTAAACCTAAGAAATGATCATTATATATATGTACACACACACACACACACACACACACACACACACACACACACACACACATATTATATATATATATGTATACATATATATATACATATATATATATATGTATATATATATACATATATATATATATATATACCAAACGCTTTTTCCCCCTACACGTGGGTTAGCCAAAAAGAAAAAGGCATAGAAACCACTCCCACCCATTCCATTCCCTACATATTCTACTCCCCTCTACCCTCCTCCCTCCCTCTTATCTTGGCACCTCCTGGATGACTGGTCATCCCTGTATCCTGTCCACTGCCCTTGGTCAAACGCAGTGTCGCAAGACACAGCACATCCATAGTAAGGCTGCTTCATAAATTCAGTGACCCCACTCTCCATCCCCTCATGCAGAAAAGGAGAAGACGGGAAGTAATAACTTCGGGGTCCGTCAATTTTTTTTCCTCATACATACATTATATATATATATATATATATATATATATATATATATATATATATATATATATATATATATATACATACATATATATACACATATGAATGCCTTGTTTTCCATCTAATTCCGTAAACTAATACACTTGTCATCGTAACTGTTTTAGTTAACACTTGAGAACTTACATTTTCTGTAGAGAAAGAAAAAAAGTAAAACATCTCAAATATAAAGAAAAGGAGAATATGTCTGTTTTGAACCCGGAGCGCTGGGTAGGGGCCAAAGAAAGTCTTTGAGGCAAATATAGACAGATTATGGAAGTGATAAGAGGCCAGAAGGACGTGAGAGAGGTACAATAGTGTAGGAGTTTGCCACCAGGGGAAAACAATATCGGACCCAGGCGGCGGCATTGTGGGTATTGTGTGCTCAGGGAGAGTCTCAATCCAGCTCGAAAAGTTGGACATTCGAATCTTAATTAAAAAAGACTTGGAGTAGGAGAGATAAGATGTTCGTTCACTTCTTTTGTTTTTGTTTATTTGTTTGTTTGTTTGTTTTTGTCTTTTGCTATGTTTTATATTTAGATATTTTTTGAGGTGGTTTTAGTTTTGTTATTTTATGACCTCATAGCTTAAGTTTTATTGGCATTAATATTTTCTTTTCAATTTTAGACAATTTCTTTGGGCTTGGATTTTTTTTTTCTTCTAAATTCTTGGAAATGACTGGTTTCTATTCAGTTCTATTTATCATTAAACTAGTGACATCTCTACCATAAACTTAATAATTTCTACGGATTAAACAATTTGATTTTCATTTACTGCTTACCGATAAAAAAAAAAAAAAAAAATTCTTTAACAAATTTGACACTGACCCAATCCAAGACAATTTGTGACCCAATACCTCGCCCCACTTTCTTTCAAAAAAGTTCTCTTCGACTGAAATTTTTTTTGTACTGAACTCGGTAAAGTTCTTGAGTTTAATTCTATCCCAGTGGATTCCAGAAAGAAATTATTCCAACCTTGCAATTTTCCGCGTTTGCTACAGGAAATAATTAACGAAAGGAATAGACTTAGTAACCACATAGTGAGCGCTGAAGCCATTGGTTGTTTTAAAATAAGATTAGATGATCACTATTAACCCATTATCGGAGAAAAAATGACGGAAGTACAGGGAAACTGTATATTTCGACTACTATCTGTAGTCCTCTTCAGCGGAATGAAGAAGAGGACTACAGATAGTGGTCGAAATATACAGTTTCCCTGTACTTCCGTCATTTTTTCTCCGATAGTGGGTTCATAGTGAGCTTTTACATATGTGTTATAACATACCAATTTCCAAGATTAGATGACGTTATGGATAAGGATGACAGCTGGTAATGGAACTGTTTAGTGAAGGCCTTATGGTCTCTTGCAGTCTTCTCCATTTTTATGTTCTCTCTCTTTTTACGTATTGTTTATGGTATTATCTCTTGGTCCTCCATTCTTATGTTCTCTCTGTCTGTATAGTGCTTATGGTCTTATTGTCTCTCGTAGTCTCCTCCGTTATCATATTTTCTCTCTTTTTGCGTATTGTTTATGGTATTATCTCTTGGTCCTCCATTCTTATGTTCTCTCTGTCTGCATAGTGCTTGTGGTCTTATTGTCTCTCGTAGTCTCCTCCGAAATTATATTTTCTCTCTTTTTGCGTATTGTTTATGGTATTATCTCTTGGTCCTCCATTCTTATGTTCTCTCTGTCTGCATAGTGCTTGTGGTCTTATTGTCTCTCGTAGTCTCCTCC
>NC_134779.1:24365430-24397930 GCF_046742065.1 Oratosquilla oratoria | reverse complement strand
TACATACATATATATATATTAGAATATATAGACATTAAGTTCTCTTTTAAACAAATTTGGTTAAAGACTAGCGCTAATTCAGTATCAAATAATTTCTTAGTTCTTTTCTCTATCTTCCGAATAGGCTTATTATAATCAGGAGGAAGGTCAAACACGAGGATACCGAGATCCATAGTATATTGCTAAGAAAATACTATACAATAATACAAAATGTAAATCCGTCTTATATTGAGACCTTCTCCCCAGTGTTATATTAAGGACTCTTCACTCTCTCAAATGACAAGTTATTGTATAGTGGTCAACCACGGGCTTCATTGAGTTTCGATTTATCAAGATCCATTACAAGTAAGGCCCATTCTGTTTCCGAAGTAACTCCTGTGATCGCGGTAACGTCAAGTTCAGAGTTCACCACGGAATTGAGAACGTTGATATAGTTTCTGTCTCGGAACTGGACTGCTGCCTTTGAGCAACATATTGCGCTAATTGATGGAGAAGCACCATTTAAGCGAGGTTGATCAAGGGTTTAAGCTTAGTCTCATTCAAGGTTGTGTGTGTTATAAGCATGGTTTTAGGGTTGGGAAGATATTGCAAGAGTTCGACCAGCAAGGACCTAACATCAGCGAACTACTCCTTTACAGAGGTCTTGCTTGGGAGTTGATCTCTTTGAACATTCTTTATTCTTGGCACTCCTGGAAACATCTCTAATTTTCAGAGATTACCCTCAGCGGAATAATTTCACTTTGCGGCAGATATAATGAAATTTGTAAGTTAATTGTGACAGGGACAGGACTAAGAGGCTAACAGGCATAAATCGTTAGATATTCGCTGTTTACAGGTCGTTTACATCAGTTCAAAATGCCATGCAATATGATTCAATCTACTGTCAAAATCTGTATGCTTGTATGTGTTCCGTTTCTCTCTCTGTCCATCTTTCCGTTGAACCGTCTGTCCCTCTATCTGCCGTCCGTCTGTCCGACTGTCTGTCCGTCTGTCTGTCCGTCTGTCTGTCCGTCTGTCTGTCCGTCTGTCTGCCCGTCTGTCTGTCCGTATGTCTGTCTGTCCGTCTGTCTGTCTGTCTGTCTGTCTGTCTGTCTGTCTGTCCGTCTGTCTGTCTGTCTATCTGTCTGTTTGTCCGTCTGTCTGTCCGTCTCTGTCTGTCTGTCTGTCTGTCTGTCTGTCTGTCCGTCCGTCCGTCCGTCCGTCCGTCCGTCCGTCCGTCCGTCTGTCTGTCTGTCTGTCTGTCTGTCTGTCTGTCTGTCTGTCTGTCTGTCTGTCTGTCTGTCTGTCTGTCTGTCCGTCTGTCTGTCTGTCTATCTGTCTGTTTGTCCGTCTGTCTGTCCGTCTCTGTCTGTCTGTCTGTCTGTCCGTCTGTCTCCGTCTGTCCGTCCGTCTGTCTGTCCATCTGTCTGTCCGTCCGTCTGTCTGTCCACCTGTCTGTCCGTCTGTCTGTCCATCTGTCTGTCTGTCTGTCTGTCCGTCTGTCTATCCGTCTTTACATCATATCAGATTCCCAAAGGCTTCGAGGTCATATGCCTAGGAACCTCCGAGAGTATCATCGCGAACTGTGCATGATACGAGTGGGTGTAGGAAAGGGAGTGGGAGTAGGAAAGGGAGTGGGAGTAGGAAAGGGAGTGGGAGTAGACGAGACAAAGGCAGACAGGCAAACGGACAGACGGGAGAGGAAGAAAGAGAAATAGAAAAAAAAAGAGAAAGAGAGATAGAGAGATTAGCAAGACAAAATAGAAAACTGGATAAAGCTTTGCAAACTGCACGGACTCACGGGACCTCGATTGAGTTTGGCCAACAGAAAGATAAAGAAAGAAAGAAAAAAAAATGAGCGAGAGAGAGAGATTAACAAGGAAACGGATATAAAGATAGGAAAGCCTCTCGCAAACTGAATGTCGCGTGGAACCTCGAACGAGTTTTGTGATGTCTCCAGGGAGTCTCCAGAGGCGACGAGGACATGTGTCCAGAAACCTCGGAGTATCAAATATCAATGCGACCTAAACTCCACATCCTATCATCCAAATAAAACAGAAAAGGCAGAGGGAACATATTTCAGTATTCGGTTAGGAAAGGAAAATAAATATATGATAAAACAAATTTATTATAGTAGAGTTGTTTTAGCTTAATGCAACCCATACCCAGATATCACTCACTCTATTTCTTAATGGGTGAAAATACAAAGGCCAAATACTGATGGACTGATGCCTGATAGGACTGTCGAGTTCGAGGTCTGTTGGAGTTTATCGAGGTTTGTCGGAGTATGTCAGAGTAGGTAGGAATCTGTATTTATGATCAATCTCTTGAAGAAGTTTGGCACCAGATAAAGCCGTCTGAGGTTAAAGAAAAATTAACCTCTCGCTGTCCTTCGTTTAATGTGTAAAGCATTATCCCTCAGTTCCACTTGATGTTATTGTGATAGTCGCCTGACCATTTCACGAATCCTGATCTAAAGATTATCTTCGAGACGCAGTTCGGTTGTGGTTACGCCACTAGACTGAATCTATATCGCAAAAGCAAGATTTTCTTAGTTTCTTTTTCATGCAACGTTGCCATTTCTCACTGGTCTTTGCCATATTTGGCAAGGGAGTCTACATCCTTCCTATAATAAACCTGGGTGACTGTCCGGGATCTGTTAGGCATCTAGTTTATTTTGAAACAATGTGGATCTTTATCAAGTTCTGTAAGACTGCAGGGTATCTGTTTAGCAAATGGACAACGGCAGATACTTATAATAGTAATTTTAATCACCCCATGTGACAAGTGGCAAGTTGGTTTTGATCGTGGTTTGCAAGACAAGGAACCGTTTTTGATTAGTATACCAGTGACATCGATCTGTCCTGGACACCTCCTACAATATATATATATATATATATATATATATATATATATATATATATATTATAAGTTTGGAATAGTGCATAAAACAAAATGAGGATTCTAGCCGCGAGTTCAGCTCGAAGGTGTCCCGTAATTGGCAGAAACCTAACATCCTCTAATCCAAATGAAGTCCGAAGTACGTCGTTCTGTAAGATCCCGCTCCTTCTGTGTCTATAACAATGGTTCTCAACCTGTGGTTCATGGAACCCTATTGGGCCACGAGGGTCAATAAGAGGGGCCACCAAATGAAAGCCACTAACAGTTAGTGGATGCAAAACGATTAAATTTAGTGTTGAAGTCACGTCCGGGAGGTTAATGAACACAACATGCATAAGTACGGGGTATACGTGCAAATAGGTTGAGAACTCCGGGTCTATAGACTTTTGAAACGACTTAGTGTTCCAGCTCCAGTGAGGCTGACCCTCAGTGGACAAGAGTGGTCAGAGACACTCACGACTTCTTATTCCTGGCCTTGAAGGTAACTGGCGTTAGCTCACTTTCGTCACCAGTTCTTCTTTCGACGAAGTAAGACTCGAAGTCAGAACAGATGAAGTCTAGAAACTCTCCTTCGTTGCCTTCGAACTCACCGAAGAACTTCCCAAGGTTCTGTGAGTCTCCGAAGTGCCTGTTGTCTTCCGAAGAAAAATTGAGGAGAACGACATCCTCGGTATGCTAAAGATATACCGCAATCTTCATTCAGGAATAATGGAATTTCTAGCAAAGATTTGGGAGGAAATCGTACATCCTTCTGAAGATGAAAGTAATTTAATTAAAAATCTAGACGGATCCGGATGCGCCGAATATCGAATATAAATTCGGCGCTGCCCTGACACGCACACGCACACGCACACGCACACGCACACGCACACGCACACACACACACACACATATATATATATATATATATATGTATATATATATATACTATATATATATACTGTATATACAGTACACATGGCGTATGCGTGTACAGCTGTTTTTATACATATAATGTATGTGTACTGCTGTTTTTAAGTATACGGTTACACATGAAGAATCTCTCTATATATTGATATTTGTTTTAACTAATATCTGAAATCCATATATTTTTTTCAAGATTTCAGATTTCTATTTTAGGCCAAATTTTGGTCGCCCTTTTCGACGGGAATAGTTAATCATTTCCGTAGTTTATAAAATTAAAGAACTTAATTACCCATCCCTTATCTCTCAAGAACTTTTCTATGTTATTGTAGGCTTACAGATTCAAGAACCCTTGAACCTCTTGGAGTTCTTCCATGGCTACAACTCCCCCGAGATGTTTTTATTTAGTCGAAAATCTCTTCGTTCTTTTCCAAATTAATCCGCTGGAATTTCCAAATCTCTTGAAGCACCAGGGGTAGCTGAGGTTCTCTCTTAGGCATTCCAGTCTTTTACAGAAAAGCTTCCATGAAGCAGAGGATTTTGATCTTTTTTTTTTTTTCGTAATTGGCCTTCAGCCTCTACTTGCCCTTTTTTTCATTTCTTGAAAAAAAAAAAAATCCGTAATCCAGATATAATGTAAAGCGAGACGCATATCAAGAATTACCTCAAAATAACTGCTGGAGAAGAAGAGATATGTTGTACTTAAGGAAAGGTACGGAATGAAAATTTCGTGAAAATCTTGGTTAGTGAAGTGTTAAGTAAAGGGAAGAGTAGAAAAAGAAAAAAGAAAAGAGAGGGGAAGAGTGAGAATAACCATAGAAAAGAAAGAAATATCATAAGAACAGCAATACATATATACATACATATGCGTATATATATATATACATACATATGCATATTATATATATATATATGTGTGTGTGTGTGTGTGTGTGTGTGTGTGTGTGTGTGTGTGTGTGTGTGTGTGTGTGTGTGTGTGTGTGTGTGTGTACATTTAGACTGAAATAACAAATGGAGACGAAATATTGATTCCAGGGAAGCCAACGATAAAAACAAAAATATTTGCTTCACCTCAAAAGAAAAAATTCCTAACGAAAAACACATTACAAAAACTAAACACATTGACGATGATCTATAGAATACGAAGTGTGAAACGAATGATATTAAATTTGAGGAAAGACAAATGGAAAGAAGTTGTGCCTGGCGATGACGCGCGGAAGGTGAGAGACGAGGAAAAAACGAGAAAAGGAAGCATGGACGAAGGAGGGAGGGGGGCGTGAGGTTGGGAGGGAGGAAAGGAGGGAGGGGGAGGGAGGGAGGAAAGGAGAGAGGGAGGAAAGGAGAGAGGGAGGGAGATTGGGTGGGAGGGGGACTGCCTGGGTGAGAAAGAAGAAAAAGTAGAGATGCAGAATTTTTCAAGTTGTCTTTTCCACGTACAACTCCTATTTCTAAATATATATATATATATATATATATATATATATATATACAGAAACAAACACAAGCACATACAGACACAAACATGCACACTAACGCACGCACACACACACAATATGTAATTATGTGTATGTACATATACGTGAATATGTGTACAAGCGTGTACATACATTTATAAGTTTGAGCGCGGGCGCGTGTGTGTGTGAATGTGTGTGTGTGTGTGTGTGTGAATGCGTTTATGTGTGCGTGTGTGTGCATGACGTTCGTGTGCATTTGTGTATGCAGTTGTGAATAATTAATAAACAAATAGGTAGTTGATTAGATGAAAATATGTATATGCATAAATGTGTACATACAAAAATAGATGAATAGATAAATATATGAATTGATAAACAAATAGATATATAAAGATAATTAAATGAATACATACATAAAATAAAAAATCATATATATATATACTATATATATATATATACATATATATATATATATACATATATATATATATACATATATATATATACATATATACATACACACATTAAAAAGTCTCTCAGTTTCAGTATGATCAACCTCTTCTAAACGAGTCTATGCTAGAGACTAAGTCATCTTTGACTTGAGACCATTATTTCCCTTCCAAGACTCTTCTCCTGAAAAAAATGACCTCCGCCTTTCTTTCTGAGACCAAAGGCACCTTAGTCAACCCAGAGACTCTCTTGTCTCTTGAGAAGTCTTCGGGGTCCTTGTCGGCAACGAAAAGTCTCCAGAGGTTGTCTCTATAGCCTTCCAGAACGTTACTTCCCGAGACCAAAGGCACCCTAGTCAACTCGGAGACTCTCTTGTCTTATGAGAAGTCTTCAGGATCTTTGTCGGCAATAAAAAGTCTCCTGAGGCTGTTTCCTTAGCCTTCAAGAGCGTTACTTCGGGAAGAATTGATAACGCAAATAAGCAAATTATAATTATCACATAAGGTAGTATTGAGGTGTTGTTGGTGAGTGATTGATTACGTTCTATTTAGGAAGATGTGTGTTAGAAAATAACCAACTTTTTATTAGAGAGGAGAGAGAGGAGAGAGAGGAGAGAGAGAGAGAGAGAGAGAGAGAGAGAGAGAGAGAGAGAGAGAGAGAGAGAGAGAGAGAGAGAGAGAGAGAGAGCGAGAGAGAGGGACAGGGAGGAAAAAAAGAGAAGGAAAGAGAATTCTATGAATATACGGGAGAACTATAGTGCTATAATTATATTTTCATTTACACACACTAGAAGGCAAAGAGATATAAAAGATATATTATAAGAAGAAACTGCACATCAAATTCTCATACTGAATTACAATGATGAGAGAAAAACACGAAACCAGAAGAAAAACACTCATGTCCTTTGGACCATGCTGGGTTGTATCTAGCCAAGACTACGCAAAATAAACACAACGATAAACATTTATTTTTCATAGCCACCATAGTATATGATACGGAGTTCAAAGGACGCTGAAGCCATGTTAAAAAAAAAAGGCTCAGCTTTCAGAGGCTGAAACTGAAACTCGTCGGACAGGGTTGCCGTTTACACAAGAAAAAAAAATAAGAAAGATTTGGGGATAAAGGATAGAAGAAAAGGGAAAACATTCACTTTAGAAAAGAAATATATATATGTAGAATATATTACATAAAAATACATAGAATTTCAGAAGCTCCCCTCCTGGTGTGTGTGTGTGTGTGTGTGTGTGTGTGTGTGTGTGTGTGTGTGTGTGTGTGTGTGTGTGTGTGTGTGTGTGTGTGTGTATGCATAAGATAAACAAAATATGGAGAGAAATGCGGACGAATGTATACAAATGGATGGAAAAGAATAAGGAAGATAAAAAGTAGACGAAAAGCTGAAGCGGTTTTAAATACGAAAGATGAACAACTCAGACATGATATGAAGATGATGGTATAGTAAAGTGATGGGGAAATATAACAATACAGAAAAAAAATAAAATAAAAAATAGGAAAAAAAAATTATAATGTGGTAAAGTGGTACATGGCAAAAAAAAAAAAAAATCAAGAAGCAGAAGTATTAGAAAAAAGGACATATATACATATACATATGCATTATCAATATACACATCTTGCTGCAATGCCTCTGACCCGGGCAGTTGGCGGTAAACTGAGGTGACCCGTCATCCATGATGACCTAAGATGAAAGGGTAACAAATGAATAATGTAGAGTGGGAGTGGATGTATGACTTGACTAGCTACCTCATTTATGCGTATATGTATACATGTATGTATGCATGTATGTACGTATGTGTCTATATATGTATACATGTATTACGTATGTATGCATGTATACATGGATTACGTATGTACGTATACATATATGTATGTATACACGTATTACCTATGTATACATACATAGATTACGTATAGATGTATACATATATGTATGCATATATGCATGTATGTACGCATATATGTATATATGTATGTATACATGAATTACGTATGGATGTATGCATATATGCTTGTATGTACTGTATGTACGAGTGTATGAGCTTATAGCCACTTGATCAAGCTTGTCTATGTGGCACGCTGGGAGCATGAAATGTTAGAAACCATTGAACTTCAAAATCTTTTTTTACTGAATGAAATATTTGTGTATCTAACTAAAACAAAATCTACCTTACAATTAATCAAATATAACTATTCTTCATACTGACTGTACCTTTGTAACGGATATGAATATCATATATATATATATATATATATATACACATATATGTAATCCAGAATACAATACATCTTTATTTGGATATCATTGATGATTTGTAATGCTCTGTATTGTATATGAAATCTTGAAAACCCAGATGCATATGCCTGGGTAACGAGGAAGGTTTAAAGTAAAAAGGTATATAAAAAAGTAGAAAAAGAAAAAAATACAAAGAAAATGCGCCATCACAGATGGGGGGAGCAAGAGGAAAGGAGACGCATATGAATAGGAACAAAAATTAAAGGTAAGGGAAGAAAACGCAGAAAAAAGGAAAGATTCCGGAGGGAGACTTCAACATCCGCGACGTCAACTGGGATGCCTTTTCCAACCGCTTCATCTCCTTCAGATTCCTTTGACATTATTTTCTGGCTAATCATTAGATATTCTATTTATGAAAAGTCTCCCACAAGACTAAAAAGCCCCAAACTTTCTTGTTTAGTTTTGAATCCAGTGTCGTACATAGAAGTTGTGTTCTTAGTATTGCTAGAAAAATTCAAATAGCTTAGAGGAGATATTCTACGAGAGGAAAGGTTGGATATGAACAAACACCGTAAGTAAACGACATGGTAAGAACAGAAAAAAAGGGAGAGAGATAAGTAAAAAAAAATTAGCCTAAAAAATAATAACAAAGAAAGAATATAAACAAGAATCTGATGGAACTTAAAATGAAGATGAAAGGAAAATGAAAGAATAGGAAAAATAGAAAGGAGTGCAGTAATAGCAGGGGAGAATGAGGAGACTATAATAAAAACATAGTATTAATGGGAATAATATGTATATATATATATATATATATATATATATATATAGTTATACATATATATGTATATATATATATATATATATACATATATATTATACATATATACATGTATATATTCATTACTACAGGTACCTATATTTTAATTGCATATCATATCATAAAAAGACCCAAAGAATAACGAAGGGATAATAGGAAGAAAAAGTGTAAACAAACAATGGACAAGAAGCATGGTGAGGAAGAGGAAAGGGACGAGAAGGAAGGCAAAATGGAAAAAGTGGTAAGTAGGTCGACGAGAAGGAGGAGGAAGAGGAGGAATAGGAGGAGGAGGAGGTATAGGAGGAGGCGGTGGAGGAGGAGAAGAAAGATAAGAAAGAAGAAAGGCATTGTAGTTCGTAAGGATATATCGAATTTAAGAATTAATCAAATTAATAAAAACAAGAGGGATAATGCGCAAAGAGAAAATGTTGAGGATGCAGAGGAGAGGAGGAAAGAGAAAAAGAAAAAGAGGAAGAGAGGAGGTAGTCTGAAGAGAAAAAAGATTAAGAGAAAGGGGTGGAGGAGGAGTAAAAGTAAGAGGAGGAGGAGTAGAGGGAAGAGGAGGAGGAGGAGTAGAGAGAAGAGGAGGAAAATGAGGAGGAGGAAGATGAAGAGGAGGAGAAAGACGAGTATAAGGAAAAGAAGGAGGAGAAGTAGGTGGTAGTGTTGGTGATGGTGATGATAATGTTAATGGTGACGGTGGTGGTGATGGTGATGATAGTGCTGGAGTCAATGGTGGTGATGAAGGTAGTGATGGAGGTTATGGTGGTGATGAAGGTAGTGATGGAGGAAATGGTGGTGACCTTATGTGGTTGTGGCGGAGGTGGTTGGGGTGGATGGTGTTGGTGATGATAGTGATGGTAATGGTGACGGTGGTGATGGTGGTGATGATGGTGATGATAGTGATTGAGTTAATGGTGATGACCTTATGTGGTGTTTCTGGAAAAGTTGGAAAGAGAGAGGCTGAAATAGAGAGGCTGTCATATTCCAGATCACACACATACAAGCAGAAGCTGTCTCGACCAGCTGCACACGCGGGAATGCGGGAAGCAGCAAAGGAGCAGCTGCAGCTTTAGCAGATGTCGTCGAGACAGCAGAGACAGACACAGCATGGGCAGCATAACTCGAAACAGCATGGTCTAATTTTATGAGCTAATTTTCTGTCACAATAGCTTAAATCGATTAATTTTCTGACAAAGATGTGTTTTGAGAGCAAAGTGTCAGCAATTAGTAGCATAAGCAGCATAGCAGCATGAAAACAAATAATAAGCATTAATGAGACTCAAAATGTAGACTTCATTGTAAAACCACTCATTACGAATATTGACAGATCTACAAAAACAAACTCAGCATAGAAAGATGCAGCATAGATAGCACAAACTTACGGATTATCGTAAGCTACAACAACAGCATTACTAGATGCAAAATTTACAACATAATAATTACCACGAGCCTCATTTAAGCATCATTGGGAACAAGATGATGCATAATTGTGGAATTACTAGAAACGGCCCTACATAGGAATATAGTTAGAACCATTTCTTGTTAGAGAGAGAGAGAGAGAGAGAGAGAGAGAGAGAGAGAGAGAGAGAGAGAGAGAGAGAGAGAGAGAGAGAGAGAGAGAGAGAGAGAGAGAGAGAGAGAGTGAGAGAGAGAGAGAGAGAGAGAGAGAGAGAGAGAGAGAGAGAGAGAGAGAGAGAGAGAGAGAGAGAGAGAGAGAGAGAGAGAGAGAGAGAGAGAGAGAGAGAGAGAGAGAGAGAGAGAGAGAGAGTGGGAAACAGGAAAAACGGAAATAAAGAGCGGATAGAGAGGAGTGAGACAGATAAAAGAGGAAAAAACCTGAAGGAGGAGAGGAAGGAGAAAAAGGAGAGGAAAAAGAGGAAGGAAAGGGAGGAGAGGAAGGGGAGGAAGGGAAGGGGCAGAGCGAGAGGGAGAAGAGAAAGGGGAGGAAGAAGTGGAAGGAAAGGAAGGAGAGGAATAAGAGGAAGGAGAGGAGGAAGGAGAGGAAGAAGGAGGAGATGAAGAAGAGGAAGGGTAGGAAGGAGAGGAAGAAGAGGATGAAGTTGGAGTAGAGGAAGGAGAGGAAGAAGTGAAAAAAGAGGAAAGAAAGGAATGAGAGGAAGAGGTGGAAAGGGAGGAAGAAGAAAGAGAGGAGGGGAGAAATAATTGGAAAGAGGAACAAGAGGAAAGAGAGGAAGAAGAGGTAAGAGAAGGAGAGGAAAAGAGGAAGGAGAGATAGGAGAGAGAAAAAACGAGAGAAAGGCGAAGAAGGAGAGGAAGGAGAAAAAGAAGTGAAAAAAGAGGAAGGAGAGGAAGAAATGGAAAGAGAGGAAGAAGTGGAGATAGAGGAACGAGAGGAAAGAGAGGAAGAACAGGAAGGAGAAGGAGAAGGAGAGGAAAAGAGGAAGGAGAGATAGGAGAGAGAAAAGAAAACGAGAGAAAGGAGAAGGAGAAGGAGAGAAAGGAGAGGAAGGAGAGGAAGGAGGGGAAGGAGAGGAAGGAGAGGAAGGAGAGGAAGGAGAGGAAGGAGAGGAAGGAGAGGAAGGAGAGGAAGGAGAGGAAGGAGGGAGAAAGGGGGGAAGGAGAGGAAGGAGAGGAAGGAAGGGGAAAGGTGGGGGGAAGGATGGGAGGCAAGGACGCAAGTGTGTGAAAAATATACAATGAAATCTCCCAAATTATCATGTTGGGAGGAAGAGAACACAGGGGCAGCGGAGAAAGTTAATCAACCCTTTTGTCGGAACCTAGACAGGGCGAGGGGAAAAGTGAGAGCGGTGAGGGGAGGAGGGAGAGGGAACGAGGGAGAGGGAACAAGGGAACAGAGGACAGAAGACAAGGTACATGGGGGAGGGAAACGGGGAGAGAGGAGAGAGGAGAGGAATGAAGGGAGAGGAGAGGAATGAAGGGAGACGGGAGGAGGGAGGAGAGGGGAGAGAGGAGTGAAGGGAGAGAATGTGATTTAGGAACATGGAAGAGGGGAGAGGGGAAGAGGAGAAGAGGGGAAAGGGAGCGAGGAAGGTGGGAAGAGAAGAGAGGGGAAGTAATGGGTGAAATAGATAGAGGAGGTCGAAGAGGAGGAGGAGGAGGAGGAGGAAGAGGAGAAATAAGAGTAGGAAAAGAAAGAAGAAGAGGAGAGAGGGGAGGTAATGGGTGAAATAGATATAGGAGGTCGAAGAGGAGGAGGAGGAGGAGGAGGAGGAGGAAGAGGAGAAATAAGAGTAGGGAAAGAAAGAGGAAGAGGGAAGAGGAGAGAGGAGAAGGAATGAGTGAAATAGATAGAGGAGGTCGAAGAGGAGGAGGAAGAGGAGAAATAAGAGTAGGAAAAGAAAGAGGAAGAGGGAAGAGGAGAGAGGGGAAGGAATGGGTGAAATAGATAGGAAGAGGTCGAAGAGGAGGAGGAGGAGGAAGAGGAGAAATAAGAGTAGGAAAAGAAAGAGGAAGAGGGAAGAGGAGAGAGGTGAAGGAATGGGTGAAATAGATAGAGGAGGTCGAAGAGGAGGAGGAGGAGGAGGAGGAGGAAGAGGAGAAATACGAGTAGGAAAAGAAAGAAGAAGAGGAGTAGAGGGAAGATAGTGGACAGGGCAATAATGACGACAATAACAGGGGCTTTGACGCTGATGACAGTGACGATAATATCGTCAATAATGACGATTATAATGACGACGACAACGATGACAAAGACGACAACAGTGATGACGATGAAGAAGGAAGCGACAACGAAGATCACAACAACAACAACGGCGACAATAAGGACGAGAATAAAGACACAAAATTAAGTCTTCTCAACACAAACAAACCGAAATGCATGAATAATATATGAACAAATAAAATGCGAAGAGGAAACAAACAACTTATTAAAAAGCAAACATAACAGAAAAAAACGAAACATTTTGGAACCTAAAAATTCATTTGAGCGAAAATATTTTAGTTGACGTAATAGCGTGATAGATGGTACGCTCTCCTATTGTCCTAAATGTCAGAGGTTCGAATATTTTTTTAGCATATTACCCTAACTTTTAGATGCCCACACCTACACACACACGCGCACACACACACACACACACACACACACACACACACACACACACACACACACACACACACACACACACACACACACACACACACACACACACACACACACACACACGACTCGTGGCGCAGTGGTAGAGTTCCCTGCTGTCACTACGGCGGACCGGGTTCGAATCCCGCCCAGGGCTGAAATAATTTCAGTATCGCTGCGCTGCGGGTCGTTACTCCAAGTATCGTGGGGAGGGGAGTTGAGGGTATTTGTGCATGTAAGGTCACAGCATTACCCATGGATCGGTCATATATGAGCTCTGAGGTTTCTTCTGAGAGGGAAATAGCTGTCGATCACGAGTCCAACACGTAATGTGTGTTTGTGTGTGTGTGTGTGTGTGTGTGTGTGTGTGTGTGTGTGTGTGTGTGTGTGTGTGTGTGTGTGTGTGTGTGTGTGTGCGCGCGCGTGTGTGTGTGTGCGTGTGTGTGTGTGTGTGTGTATGTGTGTGTGTGTATGTGTGTGTACACGCATCCCTCCGGGTGTGTGTGCGCGCATATATGCTTAATACAAAAGAGTCCCCGTGGTCGTCTGTAGGCTAGACAGGAGGTCACGTTTCCAGGAAGGGCGACGCCATAACGCTCATTGAAAAACGCCATACGAAGGATACAAAATGATTATAATCCCCAAGACAAGTGTCTCCTTCAAAGGAGAGAGAATTCTGAGAAAAAAAAATGAGAAAAAAAATTATAATGAATGAAAGTGGAAGGAGATGGAGAAGTGGGGGATGGAGGAGGGAGGGGGAAGGAATGGAATTAAGAAAATATGATATAAAAGAGGAGATGAGGAAGAAACCAATGATGAAAGGAAAGTGTGCGTGTGTATATAGTATATATAAATATATATATATATATATATATATATATATATATATATATATATATATATACATACACGTGTATGTGTATTTACCTAGTTGCATTTACCTAGTTGTATTTAACAGGAAGGGGAGCTATGCTCGTGATGTCCCGTCTTCATATCCCGTTTTATCTAGACTGTTTTTGTGTGTATACATGTGTGTGTGTGTACATGTGCGTGTGTGTGTGTATGTGTACATGTGCGTGTGTGTGTGTGCGTGTGTGTCTGTATGTACATGTGTACGTGTTATCATGTTGAAGGAAGTGAACGATTTACACCAGGAGTCTCTTAGCTGGCAAAAATCACGGGGTGTAAGCCAAGATGGCAACCAACACGCCACAACACACTACATGTAGTTTCCACAATTAGAAATCTCTCATAATCGCAACTCTCCAATATTGAGAACGAAGGCTTCTTTAATCAAGAAAATTTACAAAATATTAGAAAAGGCTTCTGTTACTCACAATTTTCTAATTTCTAGATATCTTTACTTCCTAAACCACAAGCTTTCAAATGTCAGGGATTCCTAATTTTATCAAATTTTCTACACTTTTGTAAAGCATATAACACGATACCATATCTCACATCCAGTGAAACTAAATAAACAATCTTAGGTAATTACAGAAACAGACAGGAGAGGCAAAAAATTGGACTAAAATTGTTGTAATTATAGATGAGAGGAGGGAGTGGGTGAGGGGAATGAGGTGGTTCTTTGAAGCCTAGGAGTGGAGTGGATATACGAGGAGGTGAGGAGGGAAGGAGGGGAGGAGGTGAGGCGAGGTGACGAGAAAGGCTTATTAATGTATGTGAGAGCCTCAAGAGGGAGAGGAGGAGGAAGAGGAGGAGGAAGGATAAGAGGAGGAAGAGAAGGAAGAAGGGAAAGAGGAGGAGGAGGAAAAGGAAGAAGAAGAAGAGGAGGAGGAAGAAAAGGAGGAAGAAGAGGAGGAAGAAGGATAAGAGGAGGAAGAGAAGGAAGAAGGGGAAGAAGAAGCGAAAGAGGAGTAAGCAAGATGAGGAAGAGGAGGAGGAAGAGGAGGAGGAAGAGGAGGAAGAAAAGGAAGAAGAGGAGGAAAAAGAGGAAGAAGAAGGGGAAGAGGAGAAAGAAAGATAAGAGGAGGAAGAGGAGGAAGAATGGTAAGAGGAGGAAGGGGATATAGGAGGAAGCAAGATGAGGAAGAGGAGGAGGAAGAAAAGGAAGAAGAAGAGGAGGAGGAAGAAGAGAAAGAAGAGAGGGAAGATGAGAAAGAAGAGTAAGAGGAGGAGGAGGAGGAGGAGGAGGAAGAAGGGTAAGTGGAGGAAGAGGAAGAGGAGGCTGAACAGAGAAAAGAGGAAGGAGGAGGAAGAAAAGGAGAAGGTGAAGAAGGAAGAGGAAGGGGTCGAGGACGAGAAGGAGGAGGAAGAGGAGGAGGAAGAGGAGGAGGAGGAGCACCAGGTTCTGGGTTAAGAGAAGAAAGAAAGTGGGAACAAACACATGGAGACGGAATGGCATATAAAGTGAGGAGGGTGAGGACGAGGAGGAGGAGGTGGAGGAGGCGGAGGAGGAGGAGGAGAAGGGGAGGAGGAGAGGGGAGGGGAAACGAAAAGAAAGTGAAAGTGAAGAGGAGAAAGGAAAGGAGGAGGAGGAAGAGGAGGAGGAGGAGGAGGTGGAGGAGGAGGAGGAAAAGTGGAGGAGGAGATGGGAGGAGAAACGGAAGAAAAGTGGAAGTGAAGAGGAAGAGGGAAAGGAGGAAGAGGAGGAGGAGGAGGAGGAGGAGGAGGAGGAGGATAAGGTGGACGAGGAGGAAGAGGGGGAGAGGAAGGGGGAGGAGGAGGAGGGAGAGGAGGAGGAGGAGGAGGGGAGGAGGAGAAGGAGGAGGAGGAGGAGATGGAGGAGGAGAGAGGAGGGGAAACGGAAAGAACGTGGAAGTGAAAAGGAAGAGGGAAAGGAGAAGAAAGAGAAGGAGAAGAAGTGGGCCAAGCAGAAGTAGTAAAACGAGAAGTAGAAGAAAAGGAAGAAGAAAGGGAGAAGGAAGAAAGGGAAGAGGAATAGGAAGAGGGTAAGAGGAAGCAAGAGGAGGTGGAAGAGTACAAGGCTGAAAGAAGGAAAAATTGTCTATTATTTTACCCCTAAAAAAAAAAAAAAAAAAAAAAAAAAAAAAATAGAAAGAAAAAAAATCCTACATTTCATCAACCCGACTCCACTTCAGACCCTTATAAGGTAATGAATTTACACCAAGAGACTCTTAGCTGTCCTCTACACCGACCCCTTTGCTCTACGTTCAAGGGCAGCCGTAACTAATGTGGAATAGATAATGGAACTATGTATTTGCCTTATAAGGAAACAGCGAGATCTCTGTTTGAATTGAGCTGAGAGCTTTGGGTCTGAAGTCGAATGCTGTGTTTACAGAAACTGCACTAGCGGGAAGTGGGTCACAAAAAATACAAAAAAAAATGAAGAAATCTTAGAGAGAACGAGAGAAGAGGGAAGAGTTAAGAAGAGCAAATAAGAGAAGATGGGAGAAAAGGAGAAAGATTGGACTGAAGAATAAGGGGGAAAAGAGAAGTAAAGAGAGGAAAGAGAGTTAAGAATAGATGAGGAAATGAAAGGAGAAAATAAGAGAAAAGGAGAGGAAATGAGAGAAAAAGAGAGAAAAGGAGAGGTAGAGGAACATAAAGGAGAGAAGAAAACAGGGGAAATTTCGACAAAAGAAGAGACGAGAGAAAGCTGAAGAACAAAAAGAAAAAATTGTAAATGCAGAAGAACAACGAGAGAAATGCAAAGAGAAAATTCCTAAGAGGTAAAGCGGTAAAGAGCATTCAGAAAAAGAGAAAAGGGAGATGGGTGTAAGGTAATAAAAAATAGAGAGAGGAGTAAAATATGTAAGACAAAGATGTGAAAATTAGGGCGGGGGACAGTTTTGTACAAAAAAAAAAAAAAAAAAAAAAGAGCAAGAAAGAGTGAGTGAGAGATAGAGATAAAGAAAATAAAGAGAAACGCAATCCGAAGGGATTTCTCCGCATCTTCTCCTTTTCTGCATGTGGGGGACGGAGAGGGGGGGGGCGCCGATTTAATGAAGCGGCCTTGCTGTGGATGTACTGTGCCTTGCGACACTGTCTCTGATCCAGGGCAGTGGACAGGGAGCAGGGATGATCCGTCATCCAGGAGGTGCTAAGATAAGAGGGAGGGTGGAGGGGAGTGGAGTTTATTTGGGGATGGAATGGGTGGATTGATTTTATGCCTTTTTCTTTTTGGCTACCTCCCTTGTAAGAGGGAAAAAGCCTTGGTATATTATGTATGCATGTACAAAAAGAAAGCTGAGGGTCAATATCAAGAAATGTGAGAGAAAGATAAAAATAAGATGAAATGAAGGTATATGATATAAAAGATGGAATAGGCGAGTGATGGTGAATGAGGAGAAAGAAGAGAAAAAATGAAAATGGGAACGAGAGGAGGAAGGAGGAAGAAGAAAATAAAGAGATGAGACAGGAAGAGGAGGTCAAAGAGGAGGATGACGAGGACAATGAAGAGGTGGTCGAGGAGGAGGATCAGCAGAGATGGACGAGAAGGAGAGGAGGAGGAGGAGGAGGAAGAAGGAGGAGGAGTTAAGAGGGAGAATGAGGTGACGGCCGTGGTTACAAGCTTAATCATGCGTTGCCACCAAGCAAGGCTATCAGGGAAGAACCTTCGGATTACACAAGAAGCCCAGAGGAGGGAGGAGGAGGGAGGAGGGAGGAGGGAGAAGGGAGGAGGGAGGAGGGAGGAGAGGGAAGGGGAGGAGGGAAGAGGTAGGAAGAGAGGGAATAAAGAGAGATAAAGGAGGGAGGAGGAGGGAGTAAAAATGGAGGGAGGAGGGAGTAAAGAGGAAGGGAGAAGGGAGTAAAGAGGGAGGGAGGAGTTTAAGGAGGAGCAGAATGAGGAAGAAAATGAGGAGGAAGGAGGAGAAAGTAGTGGAGGAGGAGTAGAGATGTAAGGAGGAAGAGGAGAAGTGGTAATAGGAATATAAGGAATAAGATGAGAAGGAGGAGGACCATAATGAATAGAAGGAGGGGGAAAGAAAGAGAATGAGGAGGAAGAGGAGGTGAAAGAAGAGGAAGAGGAGGAGAAAGAATAAGAAGAGGAGGAGGAGGAGGAGGAAGAGTAGGAGGAGGAGGAGGAAGAGGAGGAGAAGCTGGAGAAGTTTAAAGAAAAGGAGTAGGAGGAGACCGAGAGGAGGAGGGAGGAAGAGCTGGAGAAGTTTAAGGAGGAGGAGGAGAAGAAAGAGGAGGAGAAGAATGAGGAGGAGGAAAAACAGGGAGCTGGAGATATCTAAGGAGAAGGAGGAGGAGGAGGAGGAGGAGGAGAAGGAAGTAGAGGAGGAGGAGCTGAAGAATTCTAAGAGAAGGAGAACGAGGAAGAGGAGGAGAACGAAGAAGAGGAAGAGAAAGAGGAAGTTTAAGGTGGAAGAGCTGGAGAAGTTTAAGGAGAAGGATGAGGAGAAAGAGGAGAAGGAAGATGAGGAGGAGGAAGAACAGGGAGCTGGGGATGCTTAAGGAGGAGAAGGAGAAGGAGGAGGACGAGAAGGAAGAAGAGGAGGAGGAGCTGAAGAATTTTAAGAGAAGGAGAATGAGGAAGAGGAGGAGAACGAGGAAGAGAAAGAGAAAGAGGAAGTTTAAGGAGGAGTAGGAGAAAGAGGTGGAGGAGGAGGAGGAGGAGGAGGAGATGGAGGAGGAAGAGCTGGGGAAGTTTAAGGAGAAGTAGGAGAAAGAGGGGGAAGAAGAGGAGGAGAATAAGGAGGAGGAAGAACAGGGAGCTGGAGATGTTTAAGAAGGAGGAGAAGGAGGAAGAGGAGGAGGAAGAGGAGGAGAAGCTGAAGAATTTCAAGAGGAGAACGAGGAAGAGGAGGAGAACGAGGAAGAGGAAGAGAAAGAGGAAATTTAAGGAGTAGGAGAAAGAGGTGGAGGAGGAGGAGAAGGAGGAGGAGGAGGAAGAGCTGGAGAAGTTTAAGGAGAAGTAGGAGAAAGAGGAGGAAGAGGAGGAGGAGAAGGAGGAGGAGGAAGAATAAGGAGCTGGAAATGTTTAAGGATAAGGAGGAGGAGGAGAACGAGAAGGAGGAAGAGGAGGAGCTGAAGAATTTTAAGAGGAGGAGAACGAGGAAGAGGAGAAGAACGAGAAAGAAGAAGAGAAAGAGGAAGTTTAAGGAGGAGTAGGAGAAAGAGGTGGAGGAGGAGGAGGAGGAGGAGGAGGAGGAGGAGGAGGAGGAGGAGGAGGAGGAGGAGGAGAAGGAGGATGAAGAGCTGGAGAAGTTTAAGAAGTAGGAGAAAGAGGAGGAAGAGGAAGAGGAGAATGAGGAGGAGGAAGAACAAGGAGCTGGAGATGTTTAAGGATAAGGAGGAGGAGGACAACGAGGATGAGGAAGAGGAGGAGGAGCTGAAGAATTTTAAGAGGAGGAGAACGAGGAAGAAAAGCAGAACGAGGAAGAGGAAGAAAAAGAGGAAATTTAAGTTGGAGTAGGAGAAAGAGGTGGAGGAGGAGGAGGAGGAGGAGGAGGAGGAGGAGGAGAAGGAGGAGGAAGAAGAGCTGGAGAAGTAGGAGAAGAAGGAGAAAGAGGAGGAAGAGGAGGAGGAGAATGAGGAGGAGGAGAATGAGAAGGAGGAGAATGAGGAGGAAGAACAGGGAGCTGGAGATGTTTAAGGAGAAGGATGAGGATGAGAACGAGGATGAGGAAGAGGAGGAGGAGCTGAAGAATTTTAAGAGGAGGAGGAGAACGAGGAAGAGGAAAAGAAAAAGGAAGTTTAAGGAGTAGGAGAAAGAGGTGGTGGAGGAGGAGGAGGAGGAAGAGGAGGAGGAGGAGGAGATGGAGAAAGAGGAAGTTTAAGGAGTAGGAGAAAGAGGTGGAGGAGGAGGAGGAGGAGGAGGAGGAGGAGGAGGAAGAGGAGGAGGAGGAGGAGATGGATGATTACCCCATAGACGCCATCGAAGAATCGGTTTTGAGGCGTCAAAGAGGAAAACCAGGGTCCAAAGGGAGATCGAGACTGAAAGGCTTCGAGATGAAGACAGACACTGTTGATAGACCGTGCGCGTTGACCGTATCAGTTGATTTAGCCAAAGGAGAATAGAAGACTACGTTGAGATGGCTACCATGATAGTTGAGTAAGAGTTAGATGTTAGTTGTATGTCTATGTACCATTATTTTTATTTTATTTTCCCTTTTTTCATTTTTTTTATTACTTGATATATATATATATATATATATATATATATATATATATATATATATATATATATATATATATAAATATATATATATATATATATAAGATGAAAAAGAAAATATTCACAATGTCAGATTATTTTTCTTTTTCTCCCACTAGATTTTGTTCATTTATTCGTTTTATTTTTTATTACTTGATATAGTATGTATGAGGATAGAATATATTCACAATGTCGAACCTGTGTAGAAATAATTACTTTATTGACTTAATTTAATTTGTTTATATTCTAATAAGCACGTGCCTCTGAATTAGTTCTCTTCCTTATTAGGGAGAAAACGCTCTGTGTATAAAGATAGATAGAATTTCTTTATATATTCATTATCCCTGTGACCAATCCTCGTGTGGTATATAGAATAATCACAAAAAAAAATTGTCACAAAGAAGATCTAAACATTTGGGTCTCAGTTTTTTCTTTTTTTCTTTTTTTTCAAAATTTGAGACAATGAAGACCTGAAGTGAACTTCTGAAGCCTGAAGTTATCATGAAGTGTCTTTAGAGACGATCTGATTACAGGTAACTTCCATGCATGGCCAACTTTGGTTACCGTTTATCTAAATTATTTACTCATTCGTATCATTTTTTGGACATATTTACCTAGGTTGGATATTTTCACATATAGTACTCAAGTCCTTATAGTACTGTTATCTCTTATAAAGTTGTTTATTCATTTATCATTTCATCATATAATGTATAAGAATATATAATGTAGTCCGTCTGATAAAAAAAATTAAATCAAATTGAAAAATACTTTATAAATTGATGGAGATTTCTGTATCATTATGCTTACGAATTGTTTTATCTGTCCTTTCCAACCCATGATTGATATTATATTTCATATCATAACATATACATCATCATCATTATTATCACCATAATTTATATATTTCATTTATCCATTCATTTCTTATCTATTTTTATTTAGATTCATTTGATCTACTTCTATTCCAAAAGCTTTCTAGTTAGGTACATAATATATACATCATTATTATTATCATCATATTTGTTATATTTCATTTATCCATTTTTTATATTCTTTATATTCATTCGATCTAATTCTATTCGCAAAGCTTTATGGTTAGGTACATAATATATACATTAGGTACATAATATGTTATTATCATCATAATTATTATATTTCATTTATCCATTAATTTTTTATCTATTTTTCTTTATATTCATTTGATCTACTTATATATGCAAAGCTTTATGGTTAGGTACATAATATATACATTAGGTACATAATATATTGTTATCATCACAATTATTATATTTCATTTATCCATTAATTTTTTATCTATTTTTCTTTATATACATTTGATCTACTTCTATTCGCAAAGCTTTATGGTTATGTAATGGAGAGAAAAATCCTGACCTTCTCTCTTTCTCTTTCTCCCATCGATCCTCTCAACTTCCTCTCCTTTTGGATCCAACCGCGCACGCGAAAATTGCGCCTCAAACATTTTTCGTAGTATTACTGCCCGTTCATCTCATGATGCGGCCCCTCTTACGAAACGGGTCATCGCCTTAGCCTATACGTTCTTCACGAACTTCTCTCTCTGTCTCTTTTATTCTCTCTCTTTTATTCTCTATCTCTCTCGCTCCTTCTCTCTTTCTCTGTGTGTGCATGTGTATGTGTGTGTGTGTGTGTGTGTGTGTGTGTGTGTGTGTGTGTGTGTGTGTGTGTGTGTGTGTGTGTGTGTGTGTGTGTGTGTGTGTGTGTGTGTGTGTGTGTGTGTGTGTGTGTGTGTGTGTGTGTGTGTGTGTGTGTGTGTGTGTGTGTGCGTGTATGAGTCTCTCTCTCTCTCTTTCTCTCTCTTTCTACCTTTCTCTTTGTCTCAGTGCTATAGATATTTTTATTAATGACTCACGCCAAACGATTTTATTCAGGTAAAGTTCTTCGCCGATTATGAATCAGAGCCAATTTCGATATTGGGGAATCATTCTATTACATTCCCTAGTCTTTCTGTCGCCAAACAATTTTATTCAGCTGAGGGAAGGCTCCCCATAGAATAATCCTTTAGCTGAGCCCGAGGATATTTTCCCGCTGGGAATAGAACTCGGGTTTTCGACGTTATGAAATGTGAGCAAAGGTCAATGGGCCACGCTGTTGCAAAGACCAAATCAAAATTAAATAAATATACAAATAAATGAATATGTAAATAAATAAATAAATAAATCAAATATAAATAAATAGATAAATAAATAAATCAAATATAAATCAATCAATCAATTGATCAAATAGAATAAACAACAAAATAGAATAAAATAAAATAAAATAAAACAGAATGGAATTAAATAAAATACGATATAATAAATAAGATAATAATATAGATAAAAAATCATTGTTTGATACAATAAAATAGAATAAAGTGAAATGAAATGAATCAGGATAAAACAAAACATATAAGACAATAACGACCCGAATACAAAGGCTCTTGATAGAACGATTTTTTTGGCACAACAGAAAACGGGCATTCAAAGGAAATGCAAACAAAATCAAAACAGAAAATGGGAAACTGGTAAAAAGAGAGAGAGAGAGAGAGAGAGAGAGAGAGAGAGAGAGAGAGAGAGAGAGAGAGAGAGAGAGAGAGAGAGAGAGAGAGAGAGAGAGAGAGAGAGAGAGAGAGAGAGAGAGAGAGAGAGAGAGAGAGACCAAAAACTGCGAAGCTGAACCTGGGAAATATCAAAACCAAAAAATCAACGATTGAGAAAACAGAAGACATAAAAATCAAAGAATGAAAAAATAAGAAAAACGGCGAAAGCTTCGAAAGAAAAAACAACAAAACGAAAACAAGATGTTCTGTTGTCAAAGAGAAAATACGTAAATGAATAAAAAGCGAAACAATGGCAAAAAGCAAGGATGAATACAAGAGATTGTAAAAGTACTAAAAAAAAAATAAAAAAAATCTCACCTAAACTCCCTCCACCTTCTGCCTCCTCATCTTCCCCTCCTCCTCCCTTTCTCCTCCTCCTCCCTTTCCACCCCCCTCCTCTCCCTCACTTTCTTTACTTCGGTCCATGAATTGTTGAATTCAGAAACTGAAATATCAAAACAAAAGAAGTCCAAAAAACACGATAAAGGTAGAGTGAGAGAATAAGGAAAACTGATGAAAGAAACAAAATGTGTGTGTATATATATATATATATATATATATATATATATATATATATGTATATATGTATATATACATTAACGGATAAATTAAAAGAAATAAAGATATCTGTAAGGGAGAAGAAAGGATAGAAGAGAAGGAGAAGAATAATGGAGTTAGGGAAAATCAAGAGAATGGAAAAGAATATAGAGTAAAAAAAACGTGAGCTGGAAATAATGAAAAGAACGAAAATGAAAACGATAGGGAGATGAATAAGAAGGAAGAATAGAAAATAAGAATGATAGATGGAAATAATAAAGAATGAGAAAGAATGAAAAATTAAAATATAATAAGAGGAAAATAGACAAGGAGAAGAGGAAAGAGAAAGAAAAAGAAGGGGAAAATAAGGAAATAAAGAGGACAAGAAGAGGGCGAAGGAGGAGGAGGGGGAAAAGAAGATGAAGACGAAGGAATACAGAAAAGAATAAAGAAACAATGAGAAATAGAGGGAAAGAAAGGAGGGATAACATAAGAAGAACAAACCAATTAGGCTACGATTTAGGAATAGTAAAAGAAAGAGAAAAAGAAGATGTAAGAGATGAGGTAATAAGACAAAGACGAGAAAGTACAGAAAAGAGGAAAAAAAAGAGGAGAGGAAGGAGAAAGGAATGTTTGAGAACAAGAATATGAAAAGCGAAATGAAAAGTAAAAGAAACTACGAAGGAAAAATGAAAGAAAGGAAAGAAAATTAAAGAAAGGAAAAAAACGAAAGAAAGAAAAATGAAAAAAACGAAAGAAACGTGAAAGGAAGAAAAAAACGAAAGAAAGGAAAATGAAAGAAACGAAAGAAAAGTGAAAGAAATGAAAGCAAAACGAAAGAAAGAAAATATAAATAAAAAATAAAAAAATGAAAGAAAACGAAAGAAAGAAAAATGAAGGAAAAGTGAAAGAAATTAAAGAATAAACGAAAGAAAAATTAAGGAAAAGAAAGAAAAGTAAAAGAAAAGAAAAAACAAAAGAAAGAAAAAGGAAAGGAAAGAAAAATGAAAGAGGAAAAAATAAAGCGAAAGAAAGGCAGAAGGAAATAAAAGGAGGAATAGGAGGAATAGGAACTGGAGAGTAATGATCATCTTGAGGAGAAATTGAATGAACAAGATGAAACAAATGAATGAATGATTTTTTCTAATAAAGGAAAAATAAAACAAACAAGCAAAACATTAATGGATGTATAGATGAATACACGAGTAAATGAAAGAATTATCAATTGAAGAAATAAATAAGTAAAAAAAAATACATAGCTAAATAAATAAATATAATCAATAATTAAGTGGATTAATGATACAACTTATGGTGACCATGATAGTAATAGTGATAGTGATGATGATGATGATAGTGACGTTGACGGTGGCTGATATAAAAAGATGATAAAGAAAATAAAGATAAAGATGATGAGAAGGAATGCTAAGGAGAAAAAAAACCGTCATGAAATAGAGGAAGAAGAAGAAGAAAATGAATAGGAAAAGGAGAAGAATAGAGGAAGAGAAAGGAAGCATAAAATATGAGGTAATCATTAAGACAACGTGAGAGAGGGAAAGGAGAAGAAAGAGGAGGAGGAGGAGGAGGAAGAAGAAGAAGAAGAGGAGGGAAAAACATAAAGAAGTAAGACGCTAACAGGAACAAGATACAAATGAGGAGGAGAAGGATAAGAAGAAAGGAAGGGGAGAAGAAGAAGAAACGGCGATAATTAAGGTACATAGACTGAAGAAGGGAATATTGGATGGGAACCATTACGGGAGAGAAGAATGAGTATGGAGGGAAACAAGGAGAAACGAATAGCGGGGGAGGAGATGGATAGATTGGATGGATTCGATGGATTGGATGGATGGATGGATGGATGGATGGATGGATGGATGGATGGATGGATGGATGGATGGATGAATGGATACATGGATGGAGATAGAGAAACTGAGAGAAAAAGAGAGAGAGAGAAAAAGAGCGAGAGAGAAAAAGAGAGAGAGAGGGAAAGAGAGAGAATAAGAGAGAGAGAGAGAGAGAGAGAGAGAGAGAGAGAGAGAGAGAGAGAGAGAGAGAGAGAGAGAGAGAGAGAGAGAGAGAGAGAATGAGAGAGAGAGAGAGAGAGAGAGAGAGAGAGAGAGAGAGAGAGAGAGAGAGAGAGAGAGAGAGAGAGAGAGAGAGAGAGAGAGAGAGAGAGAGAGAGAGAGGAGGGAAAAGAGAGAAGAGAGAAGAGAAAGAGAAAACTGTAAGAGAAAAGAGAGAAGAGAGAGAAAGAAGTCAGAGAGGAAAGAGTGAGAGAGAAACACATAAGATAGAAAACAAGAAAGAAACGAGTGAGAAAGAGAGAGAAGAGAGTGGGAAAAGAGTGACAGAGAAAGAAAACTGTGAGAGAGAAAAAAGAGTGTAATAGAGAACAGGGAGTAAGGGATAACAAAGGGAAGAAGAAAAATAATGAAAAAGAGGATAAGAGAACTGAAAAAAAGAGATGATAACGCATTCAGAATGAATGGAATGGGAAACAGAGAGAAGATGAAAAAAAGATGAGGAAATGGTGATGGGGAAGGATGAATGAATGAATGGATGAATGAATGAATGAATAAATGAATGGATGAGTGTATCGATCGAAGAAGAGGAAGAGAGGAGGAGGAGGAAGAGGAATGTAAAAAGGGATGAGTAAGGAGAAAGAGGAGGAGGAGGAGGAGGAAGAAGAGGAGGAGGAAGAGGAGGAGGAGGAGGAGGAGGAGGAAGAGGAGGAGGAGGAGAACGAAGAGGAAGATAAGGAGATGGAGGAGGAGGAGGAGGAAGAGGAATGTAAAAAGAGAGATCAGGATGAGTAAGGAGAAAGAGGAGGAGGAGAAGGAGGAGAAGGAGGAGAAGGAGAAGGAGGATGAGGATGAGGATGAGGAGGAGGAGGAGGAGGAGGAGAATAAAGGAGACCAAGAGAAACAGGAAATAAATGGGAAGAGGATGAGTAGGTTTCCTGCCGACATTTTATCTCACTCTCCGGACGGAAGAGGAAAGGAAGGTATCACGAGAAAAAATAAGCAAAGAGAATATACGGAATAAAAGGAGAGAAAATAAAGAAAAAGAGAGAGAAAAAGAGAGTGATAGGAATTAATAAAAAAAGAGTCATCACTGAGAGAGTAGAGTTGTATCAAAGAAGTAAAAAATAATTTGTTAGTAAAGAGTAATAGGAGCAAAGGATAATGCGACAGGAACAAATGTTTATATTTTCTAAAATCAAATTAGGATTACTTGTAAAGATGACTTGAAGTGAAGAGATTTTTTTTTCTAGAAAGGAAAGTATATTAAAATAAAATAGAATATTTTAACTTAGAAAAGAGGGCATTAAGACTGAGAAGATATTATTTAGATTTTTTCTAGATTAAAATTCTATATCTATTTTCACAATAAGACAATTCAATAAATACAACTTTCATGAATGTGAAATGGTAATGAGCGAGTGGGCTAGGGCGTCGTTATTTACGGCGAGGGTCGAGGGGATGGTAGTTCGAACCCTGCCACTGGCGAAACTGAAATAAGGATATGGTTAATTAAATTCCATGCTACAAAGAGGCAGCGTCCTGTCCTCCCGACAGAGGGGAGTTTGTGACGTTAACAACAACAATAACAGTAAAAACAACAACAACAACAAAAATAACAAAAACATCAACAACAACAACCACCACCACCAGTATTCAAAAATGACTGTGTGATATATCTTTAAGAAAAGACTATCAGAGAAATAATTGTGTTTGAGAAAATAGCAATGATGTATTACAATGAAATCAGTTGGATAGACGTGTGATAATTATGAGGCTATGACGTATATCAAGACAATCTAGAAGAAAAATTGGTTAGATCAGGTAAATAACTGAATAAATAGAATAAATATAATATGGTAAAATTATATAAAAATTAAACTAGATAAGATAATAGATAAATAGAATATAACAAAAATGTCTAGAAATTAAACTAAACTAGATAATTGAATAATAGGTCAATAAAATCGATACACGAAATAAACAATTAAATAGACAAATAATGAGGAAATGTATGGGTGAAGGGAAATGATTTTCCACTAGGCTGGTGTCTCAAAAGTCTGTGGATCAGATCTCTCCTACTACACTACTCTTCCAACGAAAATCTCCAGTGCGCTTTCTCTGGATTCCAGCCTTCCTTTTCCTTCCAGGCTGTCGAGAAGAGCTGGAAGCCCACTGGGAGAACACATTCCAGCAACAGATGAAGATAATAACAAGACAAGCACACACTTCACACGAGTGGCAGAAGCTCACAAATTATACTCGAGTGAATGCAAAATTAAATTTTCAGAAAAATAGAAAAAAAAAGTGTGATGAAAAATATAGAATGATGATAGTAAAAAGAGGGTATACAAGAGAGGAGAATGTGATGAGGTTTATGATGATTGTCGTGCGATGAATATTTGATAATTTTTGTTTTATCAATTCATGATTACTATTGTATGTTTATTGGTGAATTACGTCAATATTTCCGGCTATGTACAAGTGTTTTTTATTCACCTGAAGTTGCTGAAACCTTCGTGAATGGGATTATGAAGGACTGCGCCTCCTTTAGGCTAGAACAAATGCCTCTTCACTTTTCGAACCGAACTCGTAAACAACATAACCTCACTGAACAGCTTAACGAACCAATACACTAAAACCTTACCTCACTGAGTTAGTGACAATAACACATATAAAGAAAAGTATCTGACTGATATCGTCAGGCGATATTATTCCCGAAAAGGATTAAAACCTAGGGAGCGGAAGTAAAGTTCATTGATGACCTTTCAACCTTCAGTCCATCCCTGTGTGTGTGGCCTCGTGTGTCATACAGTAGTCTATTCATACGAACTCCGTAAGGCTGCTTTGCTCTATGCCTTTACGTTCCAGCATAACCCTTATTGCAGATATCAAATTAATTATATTCAAAAATTATCTGGTCGTGTTCTGTGTAATTCTTGTGTTGACATGAGGTCAGGTTGGGTCATAGGTTTCCTAGAATCTTCTAACTTCTGTCCCTCCCTGTCCTCTCGTCCTCTCCTCTTTCCCTTACATCTCTCTCCCTTCATATCTCTCTTTCTCTCTCTCTCTCTCTCTCTCTCTTTCTCTCTCTCTTTTCAACATACACACATTCACGAATATGCACGCACGCATGAGCATACACACACACACACACACACACACACACACACACACACACACACACACACACACACACACACACACACACACACACACACACACACACACACACACACAAATGTGTTCGAAGATCACTGAGAAAAGTGTTCTACGTACAGCATGTAAGAAGAAATAGTGGAGCATGGCAGCATTGTTGATTTTAGACCGACAACGTTAGACCGACAACAAGAGATGGAAACCACAAACGTAGTTTTTATATTGCATTACACAAATTATTACATACAAGTGGGAAAACAAAGGCAGGCAGGTACACAGACACGGAAACACACACACGCACATACACACACACGCACACACACACACACACACACACACACACACACACACACACACACACACACACACACACACACACACACACACACACACACACACACACACGACTTATATCGCAATTGTTAGAGTTCTCGTTTGCCACTACCGCGGTCCGGGCTCGAATCCTGCCCAGGGCTGAAATAATTTCAGTATCGCTACTTTGCGGGTCGTTACTCCAACTCTCGTGGGCGGGGAGTTGTGTGTGTGTGTGTGTGTGTGTGTGTGTGTGTGTGTGTGTGTGTGTGTGTGTGTGTGTGTGTGTGTGTGTGTGTGTGTGTGTGTGTGTGTGTGTGTGTGTGTGTGTGTGTGTGTGTGTGTGTGTGTGTGTGTGTGTGTGTGTGTGTGTGTGTGTAAGGACACAGTATTACCCATAGATTGGTCTTACGAGCTCTGAGCTCTCATCCGGGAGGTTAATAACTGTCGATCACGAGTCCAACACGTGATCCAAGTCAATGGTGAATCACACACACACACACGTACGCGCACACAAAATCAATGTAGGAATATGGCACTGTAGTTTGCATTAATGATCTATAAGCATAAATCTAGAATAGCAAGCACGGTGTTGGAAGAAATCATTACTCGACAGTGTGACACACCGACGGACCGACTCTCTTAATATCATTAAAGTTGACGCTTGATCATTGTTGCATAAGTTAAAGCGTTCCAATGGTTTCTGTAATGTCTACATGTTCCTTGGAGTGAAATTTTTTCAAAACATTGGCTATGTTCCTATTGTAGTATCGGGAACTCTCAATGGGATTAAGAATAGCTAGTAAATAAATACAACATAGGAGCATACTTTAGGGTAAATTAACACTGATAAAAATAAATAATGTTTGATAGTATTCCATAAGACTTGTAGAACCGGTTTCAAAGAAAGATATTAAGGATGTTTGTGGGGTTTGATTTACGCTATTGCAGATCCTGGTCACTTTATTAATCATAATTTTTTTTTATAAATTATCTTACGCATTTGTTTAGTACGTCCTTTATAATAAAGGAACAATAGATTTGATTGTTCTATTTTGTTATGCGTGGCATTTTTTTCTCATATTTAGTGTCTGCTTATCTTATTTATCTCTGTGCTACACCCTCAATGTTAAATAGGCTACTGCTTCGCTTAAAAGAATTACCTGACGACATCCATTATATTAACATATCAACACAAATGCGTACCTAATCACAATGTATGGGGTAATGTTAAATCAAGCTACTTTTTATGTCGACATAATCAGCACTTCAAAAAAAAAAAAAAAAAATGCTTAGATACATATATAGATAAATAAGTAAACAAATGGATATTTAGAATAAATAAATAAATTTATAGAATAAATAAATCAATCAATAATCATTGAAACACTGGAGAGCTGTAATCTCATTGGACGAGATAATTAGAAAACTGAATTCATATTATCAATGTTTTAATATGTAAAGTATCTAAATTCGTGGCAAAGACTTGTTAGATATAAAAGTCTATGGTGGCAAATGGCACACACACGAACACACACACACACACACACACACACACACACACACACACACACACACAAACACACACACACACACACAGGTGTGTGTGAGTGTAAGGTTACAGTAATTACCCATAGATCGTTAATATCAGTCCAGCACGTGATCCAAGACCATGGTGAATCAAACACACACACACACACACACACACACACACACACACACACACACACACACACACACACACACACACACACACACACACACACACACACACACACACACACACACACACACACAGGTGTGTGTGAGTGTAAGGTTACAGTAATTACCCATAGATCGTTAATATCAGTCCAGCACGTGATCCAAGACCATGGTGAATCAAACACACACACACACACACACACACACACACACACACACACACACACACACACACACACACACACACACACACACACACACACACACACACACACACACACACGTACACATACATTCGGGCATTGGAAACTAGCTTCACATCAAATGAATGCTAATCATTTTTCATATATAGTAACCCTCGAGCCCTTCTACATACATATACCAAAGGCTTTTTTCCCCCTTACACGGGAGGTATCCAAACAGAACTTCTTTCCTTTGCTGCGAAATTGCCCACTTACATAAAAAACTGGCTATTCCCGAAAAAATGCACACACAAACTCTCTCTCTCTCTCTCTCTCTCTCTCTCACACACACACACACACACACACACACACACACACACACACACACACACACACACACACACACACACACAATTATATATATACATATTATATATATATATATATGTATGCACACTCATCCATCGTTTTAAACGACAAAAAGGGGAGAACATCTGTTTGATAGAGCAGATTATCCGCAGTTACTAACAATGTGGTCTCTGGTGGCTAATATTAAAAATTACATTACGAAAGCAGGGTGAATAATAGTGTGTGTGTGTGTGTGTGTGTGTGTGTGTGTGTGTGTGTGTGTGTGTGTGTGTGTGTGTGTGTGTGTGTGTGTGTGTGTGTGTGTGTGTGTGTGTGTGTGTGTGTGTGTGTGTGTGTGTGTGTGTGTGTGTGTGTGTGTGTACTCCTTCACTAATCCCACTAAGGGAAGCCTAAATCCTCTTCAAAGGGAAAGTCTGGCTGATTACATGAAAACAATGCACAGAATACATTTTGGTTGTCTGTGAATTGTAATAGTAGATTCCCATAGAATAAAAGGTGTCACCATTTGTTGTTAAAGGCTAAACATAGGCATATAAGACAGATATATCATTTGTCTTGCAACTTATGGGTAAATTGTTATCTTAGGTCGTGTATTGTCCTCCTCTTGTAACCTTGGTTACGACTACTATAATTTATATAGTGTCATCGAAATATAAGGCGCAAGGTGAATAGGTTAAATATTATATTATATTATATTATATTATATATATATATAAATATATATATATATATATATTATATGCACATACATTCACACATATATCTTACACTTATACATGTCTATAGTGTGACAGATATAGGTGCACAGATGTGTGCCCATAAATACTTGTATATATGCATTTATATATTATAATATATATATACGCATTTCTACATACACCTATGTATATATTTATACATGTGTACAAGCATGAATATTCATACAAGTAATATCTACATGTTCGTATATGTACATACATATACAAAAACAAACGATAGTAGCAGACTACAGAAACAACAATATGTACTACAATCACTACAAAAGGGACTCATATGAAACAACATTTCTCTCTCTATTTTGTACACTACACCTGGTTGTATATCAATCTCTTCGATGCAATAAAGTACAAGTATCAATACTCAATGACATCCTCATCTTTCTCAAGAACCTAATAAAGAACAGACAGGTGGCCTTCTGGTTCAGACTCTTAAGGCGTTGATGCTGAAGAAAGTCAAGACCCCTTTGGGCTGCTGGGATTCTTCCTAAGGTGAATAAAACCACCAGTCATTTTGGTAAGAAGCTGGACAAAATAAAGAACAGACAGGTGGCCTTCTGGTTCAGACTCTTAAGGCGTTGATGCTGAAGGAGGGCAAGACCCCTTTGGGCTCCTGGGATTCTTCCTAAGGTGAATAAAACCACCAGTCATCTTGGTAAGAAGCTGGATAAAATCAATGATGATTTTCATTATATGAATAAAGGTTTACTCTACTGTGAGGTTTGCGAGAAACTTACGTCAGGAGGCGAGTAGCTGCGGCCGAAGCCGTCACCTTTGTTCCATAACCTTCTTGGATTGTTGGTGTAGGTGACAGTCACTGCTGGGAATCGGAAAGAAGTGCGGGATTCGAATTCATGACCAAGCGAATACGCAGACAGGACGTTTCGGATCATGCCACAAGCGCATACTCTTCCGTGAGCGCGGGTGGGCTTTGAAAAAGAAGGATATAAAGAG
>NC_134779.1:24352930-24355430 GCF_046742065.1 Oratosquilla oratoria | reverse complement strand
ATGAATAGATGAATGAATGAATAAATGAATAATCATAGCAACAGAAATAAAATAAAATAAAACAAAATAAAGATAAAATAAAATAAAACGACGGAACAAATAAAGCAAAACTAAATATAATACAAAAAAAAAATAGAATTAAACAATATCAAATAAAACAAAATAGAACAAACTCACAAAAACAAAGGTTTTCATGTGGCAAAAAACAAAACAAAAAAAGTCCATAAATCCTAAAATAAATAAAATAGACTAAAACCACACATACATCCCAGTTTCAAATGGACCCCAGAAAGAAAATAATAAATCCGATAAATCTGCCCAAACAAACAAAGTGACCAAAGGACCTCAGAAGGAGATCGGGTCCAACATTCCATTGTCAGGAAATAAAAAGTCCTTCCAAATAAATAGGACCACTCGCCTTAGGACCTCATTCTACCCGCGCACACATAGTTATGCGAGTGTACACACGCGCGCACACACACACATACACACACACATATATAGGCGCACACACAAACGCATATAGACTCATACATAGACGCACACACACGTCCACATGTACATATGCACACACACATATAGGCGCACACGCGCATACAGGCGCGCACACACGTGCACATATACACATACACGCACACATATAGGTACATACACGCATATATAGACTCACATACATACAGACGCACACACACACATATAGATTCACACACATTCAGACGCACACACACACACACACACACACACACACACACACACACACACACACACACACACACACACACACACACACACACACACACACACACACACACACACACACACACACACACACACACACACACACACACACACACACACACACACACACACACACACACACCTATATATGTACGCAAACTTCCTCGGACCGCAAACAGCTTGGATAAGAATCAGAATATATACCCAGACGTCCTCGGACCCCAAGCAGCTTGGATAAGAATCAGAATTGATCCAGACCGCTGGTGCTATAATTGGAACCGCATTGTTCTCATATTCGCTTAGTTGTGAGCTCGAATCCCGCACTCTTTTACCAGTAGTGACTGTAGTTACCTGCCCCGACAGTCCCTAAAACACAGAGGGCAAAGGCGACGGCTTCGGTCGCAGGTAATCAGCGTCTCCTGGCGTATGCCTCTCACCATCTTCATTGTGAAAAGTATCACAGTAAAATAATTGGTCTTAATAATGTGCAAGAAGATATGTACAAGAAAAATAATAATTGTAAAAATAAATAAACAGATAAATAAATAAATGAATATTTTACATGGGTTCCTCTACAGACGAATAAAATTATCTGGAAATAATTACCAGGAATGAACGAACATAATTAGGTTCGACAGATTGAGAAACGCTTCGTAGGTAAATCTTTGGTCTCACATTCACTATTGTCATCAAATGTTGTGAGTTTGAAAATCTCGAACGCGACTTGGCTTATTCTAGACTTCCCTCAGGACAATACAACAACGTTTCTAATATTCATCTAGGTTTAATTCATCTTATTTCGTCACTCGGATTCTTGATATATGAAGGAAAAGTGATTTGACATTTGGAGATTCGAAAAATGAAAATTTTGTAACCGAAGCCGTTGCTACCCAAACGAACGAGCTTAAGTTGCGTAGATGTGATAGGTGCTTACTGGATTCATCTTTTTTAGCAAAAGCAAATTATCTTTTAAGTTTAGTACTTGAAGACAAACATCATGGATATATATGTATTATGCTTTTTCCCGATACTGAATTACAAGAATTAGTAAGGAGATAAAGAGATAAGTAGATAGATAAAGAGAGAATTTGATGTAGCGCAAAATACATACAAATAACTTATTATTAGATGGAGTTTTTTCTAGTAAGGGAATAAAATACTCTGACATTCGCTAGAACAAAACCTAGATATGTATAATTCGGCACGATTTATTATCATATATATATATATATATATATATATATATATATATATATATACATACATATATATATATATACCAGGACAAATTCTTGGGAAGCATACTGGCCGACCGGGCTACGACGTCATAGCTTGGGTTGAGGGGATGACGGTTCGATTCCTGCCACAGGCGAAGTTTTAACCAGGGGCATGGTTCATTGAATTCCACTCTTTTAACTCTTCTGTAAGGGGCACCTTCCTAGCCTTCACGTGATCAAGATAAAACTAGATTTACTGTTTATCTGGAGAACTAGTTTACGTATTACTTCTTATTCGTCTGTTAGTTTTCTCGCATAGATCTATCAAAAACTAGAGAGGAAAACCTACTTCTCTATTGAAATTGCTGCATTTTAGTGATAATTGATGATTGATGATGATGATGACGATGATGGTTGATGATTATGATATGGTTTAACGTTACACAATCCCTCATATCAGGAGGCTAGAACATTACCCCTTACAGAGAACTACACAGCGTGAAATTCAACGAATCATGCCCTTGGTTCGACTTCGCCGGTAGCAG
>NC_134779.1:24327930-24330430 GCF_046742065.1 Oratosquilla oratoria | reverse complement strand
AAGAGCCGAGTATCTCTTCTCTACTCCCTACTCCCTTCACCAAGGTCCCTTTCGTCCCTACTCTCCAACTCCCTAGTTTCCACTACTCCCAAACCATTCCCTACGCGTCTCTCCCTAACTCCCTAACCTCATTTCCCTTAAACATAAACAGAGCGATTTGAAGCAAAAAGTCAGGGTAACTCATCACGCCCTTACATACCAGTTAATACTTTTAACTTAATTCGGTCTGCCGCTAAGCGATTTTATTCATCCCATTAGCGAAAAGATTAAACCTTTTATTTACCTTTCGCTGGTGACGTCATCCTGTTCGTAAAGTAATTACATAGATGTCGTTAGTGACGTCATTGTATGTGACGTCAAAAATGACAGTGACGTCACAAATGACGTCATCATACGAGTGGCGACACGGTACCAATGACACTAATAATGACAAATGACGACATCGTATTTGTGGTCATATTAATGACGTCATTGTATATGACGTAGGCATACTAGTGACGTCATAATAGGTACGTCATATTAAAGACGTCATAATCCTAGTGACGTCATTATATTCATGTCATCGCATCGGTGATTTCACCGTTCCAGTGATGCCATCCGTGAAGTGATTCATTCATGACGTCACGGCAGTCTTGACGTTTCAGTGACGTCATCCGCAAAGTGATTCATTCATGACGTCACCGCACTCGTGACGTTTCAGTGACGTCACTTGTGGAGTGATTCATTCATGTCACCGCACTCGTAATGTTTCAGTAACGTCACTCGTGAAGTTATTCATTCGTGACGTCACCACACTCGTGACGTTTCAGTGACGTCACTCGTGAGTTGATTAATTCATGACGTATCCGTGATGTTTCAGTGACGTCACTCGTGAAGCTATTCATTCATGACGTCACCGCACTCGTGACGTCACTCGTGATGTGATTAAAGTATAACGTCATTGTATTTCGCAAAGTTATTCCTTCATGACGTCATCATATTTGTAACGTTTCAGTGACGTCATAGTGCCAGACACGGAGTGCCTGTTAGGGCCACATTACGGCACTGTACTCGTGTTGTTCTCGTCGTCCTTTCATTTGGGCGCCATTTAGTGGCAGCGGTCGGAGTAAATTGGTTCATATTGTTCTGATTAGGTTTTCCCATTGTTTCGTCCGGGTGTTGTTTAATTTGCATAGTTAGAGTCCAAAGGGGTCCAGACGAAATGATATGATTCGAGTCGGTGGTCGAATTGTTGTGGTGTGCGTGTGCGTGTGTGTGTGTGTGTGTGTGTGTGTGTGTGTGTGTGTGTGTGTGTGTGTGTGTGTGTGTGTGTGTGTGTGTGTGTGTGTGTGTGTGTGTGTGTGTATTCACCTCGGATCTGCTGCAGTCTCTGTCGAGACTGTGTGTGTGTGTGTGTGTGTGTGTGTGTGTGTGTGTGTGTGTGTGTGTGTGTGTGTGTGTGTGTGTGTGTGTGTGTGTGTGTGTGTGTGTGTGTGTGTGTGTGTGTGTGTGTGTGTGTGTGTGTGTGCGCGCTCACTGACACAAGGTCGCTGGCTTTGTCGAGCTAGGTTCTGTTGATCAACTCTTTCAGTGCGCGAGAGACCTTCCCAACGACCGAGTACTAACGTATACATGCCGATGTTACGTGTACATACACATGTACACATATACACACACGCACAACGCACCAGACACGTACACACGTACACGCATATTTAGACCATACACAGACAAGCACGAATACGGATATACACATATACACACACAGACACACACGAGTACGTATACAAATACACACATATATATAGACACACAGACACACACGAGCACGTATACAAATACACACATACACACACACACACACTTACACACACACACACACACACACACACACACACACACACACACACACACACACACACACACACACACACACACACACACACACACACACACACACACACACACACACACACACACACACACACACACACAAAATGCCATATAATTTCGCCAAAACTTCGCGAAGATTTGTTCCAGACAAAAGTCCAAAATAAATCTCCACTAAGTTTGTATAAACGACCTTGGAGCGGCAACACTGGGAACCAAGGTGTGACGTCAAAGTGACGTCACATAGACCTAAAAGACGTCGTCTTGATGTGATGCTACAATACATTACATAGTACTAAGATATAATTATATACATTTAACCTGAAGAAATATTGAAATGCAGGTCAAAGATTATGGTCATATAATATCTTTTAGTCATTTAGATTATTACTATTATTTGTATTATCGTTTTTATTATTAATAATATCACTATCATCGTTATTATCACTTTTAGTCATTATGATTACAATTATTAATTTTATTAGTCATTATTAATGCCATTATATTACTTTCATTATCATTACTATTTTTAATATCACTCATCATTATCATCTTTGTTAGTCACTATTAGTCATTAATTTTATTAGTCATTATTAATGCCTTTATATTACTTTTATTTTCATTACTATAA
>NC_134779.1:24305430-24322930 GCF_046742065.1 Oratosquilla oratoria | reverse complement strand
GGGGGTAGGGGTAGAGGAGGAAGAAGGGGAGGAGGAAGGAAGAGGAAGAGGAGGAAGAGAAGGAAGAGAGCGGAAGACGGGGAGAAGTTGGTTAGAGGAGGAGGGGGAGGGGGAGCTGTGGGGGGAGGAATTAAGCAAGTAATTCACTTTCAATACAGATCCAATACTGTTAAGTTACATTAAGGTTTAATACGGTCATTGGTATTGTAATTTTTTCTGCCTTCCGCCAGGAGATTTTATTAAGAAGAAAGCTTCGACATCCCTGAATTGAATAAAACGACATAATCTTATTACATCTAATATCTAGAAAAAAACGAACATATTATATATGTTCATAAGTATAAGTCTAATTGGTTAAAATAGTTTTGTTATTATCAGAGACAGAATCTAGGAACTTCATTTACGTGACAGAGGTTAAAATACTTATTGTAAATAAAAAAAGAAAAAAAAAGGAAAAGAAAAAAATATATACATTTGCACATCACAAGTTGAAATTACGGGTCGGACGACACACTCCAAACCCCCAAACAAAACTTATCACAATGCGATCAAAATTTTAACACCAAACCTCCCTCCGTGCTATCAATCCACCCAACAACCACCCCGTGAACACGATATGACATGGTGTTACGCTAGCACGTCACGTTTAGTGACAGATGTCGTGTTACGAAGCTGCAATAACAGCCGACCACGTGGAGCTGTGCAGACAGCCTGTTGGACAATCCCGGCTTGAGTAGGGTATTTGGCACTTCTCCACAGCTGCACGACAATGCCATACTTCGTTCTCAGGCGCCATTGCGCTCAGCTACCATATCCGACACGCCTCAACATATCACAGTATCAAACACGTGCACAGTGCATCACAATAACGTAACACGTAACACCAGAGTAACACACTAACCCCATTCAGTCCTCCAGGCTTGGATCATACATCACCTGTTCTGCATCACATAACACGAATGTGATAATGTGACAACGAGCAACAGGAAAGTATAACACCATAAAAAAAAACCTGAACTCTAAGTTATCATTACTTTATCACGTATATATGTTTAATGTGGAATAGTAACACCTTATCACAAATGTACACACATAATGCTACCTACCATCAAACATATCACAGCACAGAACTATATAACATCAACACGGAAAACTGATCACACTGCGCATACTCGTATATCACCATCATACCACATAATACTATCACATGAGGATACACCTGTAAGTAACGTAACACCATATCACAACACCACCACACTAGACAACCCTCTTGTCAACATCACAATATCACCATAGCGAATCATCACAATCTTCATAACATTTTATTGTCTACACTCACCAAACTTATGGCTAGCTTTTCACCATATTTGGCTATTCTTCCCATGGACGAACTATCACGAATTCTGATGCTGAACACCACAATCTATGATCACCACACCACACATCTTAGTAAACCACACTCACCATACAGTGGTGACTTTGTTTCACCACTGCAAACTAGCACCAACACGACTGACATTATCACATGAATGTACCTATTCCACATGCACCATAACACTATCATTAACCACCAGAACCAAATTATACCTCATATCACCAAAATATAAAACCATCACCACCAATTCCTATATCACTGAAACAACATTATTCCCTCCTTTAGCATACACCGAAAAATATAAACACCATCACCAGTACTACCTACGCCCCTTGCACCACTAAATATACTATCACCATCACAATAATTATCAGTACGCACCAAAAACACTAACACCACCCAGGACCATAACAGCCACTAAATGCACCATACCTAATACCACCAACACAGCCTTTACCCCAAGCACCACTCGAACCAGCAGTGGGGCCACCACCGCCACCACCACCACGACCAATTACACAACCACCACCACCACTACTACCAGCATCCTAACCACCAGAGTCGAAGTCTTCGCTTCGCCACAAAACACGAAAGAGAACTGGAGACGATGGTAGGTGCAATAAGGACACAATACGCCAATTGTAGCCAAGTCATGGCCTCATAATAAACTGTGCCACTCCCTCTCGTGCCTCTCTCTCCCCTTCTCCCTCTACCTCTCCGCCTTTATCTTCCTCTTGGCCCGAGGCGAGCGAGCGACGACTCCTTCCTGCCTTCATGTCTTCGTCCATTCGATTTGTTTCTTCGTCCGTCTATTTCTTTCTTCGTCTGTCTCCTTCGTTCTGTCATCGTCTGGATCGTTCTTTTGTCTATCTACTTCTTTAATTGCCTCTTTCTTTCGTTGTCTCTCATTTGTCCCTCTTCTTCTCCCTGTCTTCCCCTTTCTTGGTCTATCTCTTTTCTTATAATCTCTCATTCTCTTGTTTCTTTCCTAATTTTTATCGCCCTCTCTTCTGGTGCTTAATGATCACTCTCTTGCTCTTTTTTTTATCTTCTACTTTCATTTACACCACTTCCTGTTTCTGTTCCTCATTCTCCTCCTCTTCCTCTTCCTCTTCCACTTCCTCTTTTTCCTCTTCGTTCTCCTAGTCCCGTCTATTCTCATCCTCACTTTCCTTCCTTCCTTCCTTCCTTCCCTCTCTTCCTTCTTCCCTCCCTTCCTCCTTTTCTCCCCTCCTCCCTCTCTCCTTTCCTCCTTTTCTCCCTTCTTCCTCCTCTTCCATACCTTTATTTTCCTTTTCTTCCCCTTCTCTTCCTATTATTGCTTCCTCCCCTCTTTACTTCTTCGCTCCTGTCATATTCTTGCAATTGCCATCCATTCTGTAGATGCCTTTGCTGCCTCAGCCTCTTACATCTGGTTTGTGACGTCAAAAATGCTCGAACCTCCTACCTCAGTCATCTCTTAATTATATGCTCAGATTTTTACCTCGCCTTTCTCTGTCAGAGGCAGTCTCGCGTTCTCAGCCTCCTCAAGGGTCTTTACCTCCTATCTTCTTCCTCTTGTCTACCTTCCTTAATCTCTTCCATCTGTATAGTTTCCTTTACCTCATTTTCCTTCATTTCATCTTTATTCACTTCCCCTTCTTCCAGTCTCTTGAACCTCTTTATCATCTTCCTTTCCTTTCCTTTTCTTCCTTTATCATTCTACATTTAGCATCTTTCCTTACCTCCCTCTTAAACTTACCTCCCCTTTTTCCCTTCCCATTCTTCCAGTCTCTTGAACCTCTTTTTCATCTTCCTTTCCTTTCCTTCTCTTCCTTTATCCTTCTACATTTAGCATCTTTCCTTACCTCCCTATTAAACTTACCTCCCCCTTTTTCCCTTTCCGTTCTACCTAAATCCATTCTTCTACCTCTTCACCCCTCTTATTCTACCATCTTTATCCTCTTTCCTTATCCTTATCCCGCTTTCATTGTTAGTTTTCATCACCAAACCCTTCTATTTAGTTTTCGAAAGATCTCATGAATAAAGGACCAAGAATAAGTGAAACTATATCTCGCCATTATTCTAGTGATAATATCAACGCATTTGTCTTCTTCTTGTACAACCGATTCTTTGTTTTGGTTAACCAAAGCCAAGAGTGTGAAGTAGTTAAGTCTATTTCGAATTCAATATTGTTTATTGTTCGATTGCAAGAACTGTGATATGTTTGGCGGCAGGCAATTTTATTCACATTCAGAGGAAACCTATGCATAGCTAGGTGACTCCCATTGGTATAATGACGTTCATTGGATATTTCTTTCCGGCTAAAGCCCATTGATTTTATTAGGTTGAGATTAGGAGTTTAGGCTCAAGATGTAGATGTATAGGTATAAAGATTTCAATTGTTCTTTGATAAAATGACACATAGAAAGCCGTTGATCTGGCTACTGGCCTAAAACTGTATCCAAACGAAGAGTGGTCTCCTAAATTATTGGTGTTAAGTCTTCCATACCAACTATAGTTCTTCCATTCTTCGTTCCTCTTATTCCTCATTTGCCTTTGTACTGTCAGTTTTTAGCTTATTATTCTTTATTCTCTATGTTCTTCTTCTTCTCCTTATCTATTGTTTCTTATTCCGTGTTTATTCTCTCTTTCTTCATTTTCTTCTCTTTTACTTTGTTCATGTTTTCCTCTTTTTTTTCATTCACTTGCAAATTTCATGTGATTTTTTTTATATTTTCTTCATTTTCTTCATTTTCTTTCTACTCGCTGGCTTTCATTTATCATTCTTCTCTTGTCTGTTGATGCCTTTTCTCATTTTTCTCTTTCTCATTCCGCTTTTCCATTTTCTTCTCTTCTTTTTTCTCCGTATCTTATTCCTGTTTGTTTTCGTTCTCCTTATACTCCTGATCTTCTATTATTTTCCTCCTCCACCTCCTCCTCTTCCTCCTCCTCCTCTTCCTCTTCCTCCTCTTCCTCCTCCTCCTCCTCTTCCTCCTCCTCCTCTTCCTCCTCCTCCTCTTCCTCCTCTCCTCCTCCAGATCCCCCTCCTCCTTTTATTCCCCTTTTTCCTCCTCTATTAACCCTTCCCTAATTTTTTCCTCTTTCTCTTCCCTCTCTTTTTCCTTTTTATCTTCTTCTTCTCCTCTCCCTCACTTTCCCTCTTCTCTACCCTTTCCTTCCACATTTCCAATTCCTATTCTACTTGTTGTATCTACTCTCCTTTTCTACTTCTTTTCTACTTCTTTGCCCCTCCTTTATCCTCTCTTCCCCCTCTTCCGATATTCTCATTCCCCTTCCTTGCCCCTCTCACCACATTATTCTTCTTCCTCTGTTCCCCTCCCAGGTTTCTCTCTTTTCCTCTCTTCTTCTTCTTTCCATTAATTTTCTCCCTCCTCTCCTTGCATTTTTCAATCCACCTCCCTTCTCCTCTCATTCTTCTTTCCTCCTCTCGATTCCCCTGGTTTTCTTCTACTTTGTACTTTCTTCTTCATTTGTCCGCCTTCTTCCACTCACTCCTTACTCTCCCTAAACCTATCTCACTCTCCCCAGCTCTCTCTCTCTCACTCTCACTCTCACTTCTCCCCCACTTTCTCACTACACAAGACCTTTCTTCCTCGTGTCTTCCCTCCTCCTTGCCTCCTCTCCATCCTCCCTCTTCCTCTCTCCCTCTTCCCAATCCCAGCTTCCCCTACTGTTCTCATGTCTCTTCAACTCCCTCCTCCTACCTCCTCCTTCACCTCCACCTCCACCTCCACCGCCCATATTGCTTACAGTCGACCTTGGTTTGATGTTGGGACCTGTTACTCGTAGGGGCTATTGGAGCCGCAGTGTTACATACTGGGTGGGCATCGCATTGTTTGTGTCTTTGAACACGGGGTCATATATTGGCCGGCCAGCGGTTGTTTGTCTTTATGCAGTGTTACATATTGGGTGGTCAGTGAATTATTTGTACTTTTTTTTTTGTAGTGGTGTTTAGTGGGTGGACCCTATTTTTATTTTTATTTTTATTTTTATGCAATGTTACATATTGGGTGGTCAGTGAATTATTTCTATATATATATTTTTTTTTTGCCGTGGTGTTTAGTGGGTGGACCCTATTTTTCTTTTGCTTTTTCTTTATATATTTGTTTGTTTCTCCCCTTGCAGTCTTGTATCATGTTGTCACTATATGAACTGAGTTTGTTTTCTATGTAGCATACTAGGTAATCAATTTATAGTCTGTGTCTTGCTTACATAGTTATGTAATAGACATTTTATATTTCGTCCTTTATTGCATTGCAAAATATTCCTTGTTCTGTGCCTTTGCAGTGTTATTTACTTGGGGATCATTGAATTATATTCTTTTTCATTGCCATATATCATATGCTCTCTATATCACTTCTGTATATATTTTTTCATAATTCTACAATCCTTTTGCCTATTGTGAAAGCTCTCTCTATCTATCTCTCTCTCTCTCTCTCTCTCTCTCTCTCTCTCTCTCTCTCTCTCTCTCTCTCTCTCTCTCTCTCTCTCTCTCTCCCCTTCTCTCTCTCTCTCCCTCTTTTTTTTTTTTCTAGCCCTCTCTCTCTCTCTCTACTCTCTCTCTCTCTCTCTCTCTCTCTCTCTCTCTCAACTCTCTCTCTTTATAATTGATTTTGGATCTCTCTTAGGAGTTTAAACTCTCTCTCTATCAACGCTCTCTCTCTCAAGGCTCTCTCTCTCTCTCTCTCTCTCTCTCTCCCTCCACATTTACCAAACCTTTCATCTCAGTGACGTATTTTATCTCTCTCTCCTAATATCTCTCTCTCTCAATTATTATTATGATTATGATTATTATCATTATGATTATTGCTATTATCATCATTATCATCATCATAATCATCATCGTCATCATCGTAATCTCATCGTCATCATCTCTCTCTCATCATCGTCATCATAATCTCTCTCTCTCTTATCATCATTATCATCATTATCATCATTATCTCTCTCCCTCCATTATCTCTCTCTCTCTCATCCCTCCATATCTCTCATCTCTCCCTCCATTATCTCTCTCTCTCTCTCTCTCTCTCTCTCTCTCTCTCTCTCTTTAATTTTTTTTTTTTTATTTAATTTTATTTTCATTTTTTGTTATGAAAGGGTCTTGAACCAACCAGAAGCCTACTTCCACACAAAGAGTCTGCCTAAACTGAATGAAACCATTTGGTAGGTGAACTGAAACGCGTCAAGTACTTCATGGTATGACCAATTCGAGTTATACTGCAGACAGCGTAGTGGTGGATACCTTAGATTTAAGATTATTGTCGGATCCAACGCTTTATGGTTGCAAATGGTCAGAGCTTATGAACCATTCCTTATCCCTCTGAGAATTGCGCTATTCATAACAGACTCAACGTGAAGACCAGCGTTCAGGTGAATAAAGTTGTCTAGGATGGGTCAGAAAGGAAAGAAAATAATTATGATAATATGTCTATCCTTTTTTTTTTTTTTTTTTTTTTTTAAACTGAAAGGAATTGTGGGAATATTTAAAAGAGATTGATTTGATTGATTTGGTTTTACGTCACAAAATCCACCGTATCAGGAGGCTAGTACAGTACCCCTTACAGAGGACTTTGTAGCGTGGAATTTAATGAACTGTGCCTTGGTTCAACTTTACCGGTGACAGGGTTCGAACCGCCATCATTTCGACTTACGCAGCAAAGAATGACGCCTTAACCCGCTTGGCCATCGAGCATAAAAAACACTCATATTAGATGGATTAATATTAAAATCCATATCAAGCCAAAATTTTCGTTATAAAAATAAATGAATGAATGAACAAATGAATGAATGAATGAATGAAATTAAAAAATCCTTTGTCTTCCAACAAAACTATTACCGTACCAGTTTCATGTACCTTTAACATATTACAATCACTGTTCCCATGCTATAACTTCCTGTATTACACATGGTGTACTAAAAGCCTATAGTCTGCATATTCAGGATAGGCTCACGATAAGAATATATCAACTTCTCTATCAAATTCCTGTTAGTTGCAATGCCTGCTAGTGGCATTGGTATTCGAAAAAAAAAGAGAAAAAATGTATATATCTACGCGAGACAGATTATTTATACTGTAAGAGATATATTGTATATAATATAAAATTCTTCATAATTGAAAATATATTTTCATTTATGTTTTATGGATATTAATTTGGTCAATGAAGTAATCTTTTCCTTATTATTTCGTCTTTACTTGAAATATCACAACACCTGCATCTCATGGGATTTATGTTGTGCTGTTAGTAATATCCGAGTGATACTTAGTGGCAATTCCCTTTGTTGATTATTCATTTTACCTCTTTGGGTAAACGTTTTCTAAATTCTTTGTCACATTATCAGCATATTGTTATTATTGATTGCGATTTACCATCTCTTCTATCCTTGTGGTCAACAATACTAATATATTGTTTGTCGCATTCAAATTATTCTTTCGAGGTAATTTTCTTCTTTTACTCCTCCGTTTCTTCGTGGTTGTGTTTCCCCCGATTCCACATCACAACACTGTCTTATGAGGCGCTGTTTGTAGAAACCTAAAGTACTCTTTGAAGGCATTCCTCTTATTTGTTTTTCCTTTTTATTTTACCTCTCCTGGTTCGAACACTCGCCTTACTTTCTTTTACTCCTCTTCTTCGAGGTTCGTGTTTACCCCGATTCCACATCACAACACCGTCTTATTAGACGCTGTTTGTAGAAACCTAAAGTACTCTTTGAAGGCAATTCTCTCTACTTTATTTTTCCTTTTTATTTTTACTTCTCCTGGTTCGAACATTCTCCTTACTTTCAGAGGATAAATAATATCTACAGTAAACGCTGCTTGAATACATAAGTGATTCCGTGTTTGCTGCCTTTCTCCCAAATGTATAATCGACATCATTTGGCTTCCAAGTCCGCAATGAATAAACAAGAACTCTTTGCTCTCAGCTTGCTGCTGTGTACGAGCATGCAAATGAATGTGATGCTATGTGCATATATCCTGGCCTGTGTACATGTAATAGGGTTCACATAAACACATGAGTATTCACCTCCTCACCTTGGTCTTTGGATCACGCGTTGGACTCGTGATCGACAGCTATTTCCCTCCCGGAAGAGAGCTCAGAGCTCGTATGACCGATCTATGGGTAATGCTATGACATAAACACATGAGTATGAGTGTGTGTGTGTGTGTGTGTGTGTGTGTGTGTGTGTGTGTGTGTGTGTGTGTGTGTGTTTGCGTGCGTGTGTGTATAATAATGATAATAAGCTGTTTATTGATTTAACAGTGATACAGTGATACACTGACAATGTACAATTTGAGCTGATTTTAGGAATAGATTAAATTGAATTAATGATTAGCATTATGGGCGTAATTGTGTGTGTGTGTGTGTGTGTGTGTGTGTGTGTGTGTGTGTGTGTGTGTGTGTGTGTGTGTGTGTGTGTGTGTGTGTGTGTGCATGTGTGTGTTTATGTATTCGACTTTTTTCTCTCTCATATTATCTTTATCTATAGCAAACTTCCCCTTGAAAGGGGTCACTAACTAAGCCATTAGCGTCCCACAAAACACCTCGTCCAACCAACCTTCCTTTCATTATATTCTCCAACAAAGCCTAACCCAGTTATCTCTTACTTTTTTCTCCCTCGTCCGATTTTATTTGTGTATAAACCTATTCTTAAAGGAAGCTTGCAATACTACCATATAGCTCTATGAGAACATCTACTTTACCACTATTCCATTAACGATAGCTGTAACTCCTGTTACAAATGTGCTTCTCCTCGTTGGCGCATTACTACCTATATTCGCATTCATGTCGCCGACCACCACTACATCTCTCCTTTTCGCCGTTCCAATCTCCTTACTCACCTTATACCAGAAACATTCACTATATTTCGGATGATTTCGTTCTATTGTTGAAGTTATCCTCCCTTGATTACAGTACTTCGCTGTTGAGCGGGAAGCAGGGAGAGTGAATGAAATAATCTGGAATCAACCAGATTAAAATGAGAAATATACATTCGTAAGAGGCATCTTCATCATGATAAATTTAATCCATTTGAATTGGCACCGTCTCCAAAACTGAATGAAATCGCCTGACGCCAAATACAATAGCGACTTTAGTGTGCCATTACAGCACAGTTAAAAAAGAAGAAAAAAGAAAAAAGAAAAACGAGCTAGTGGATCGAACAACGCAATGCAGCTCCCTCGTCACTCGAACATTGTCTCTTCTACAAAACATATAAAGGATTTTCATTTATGCAAATGACCCGTGTGCTCAATTTTTCTTTCGCTTTTCAGAATGTAAAAATATCTTGCAATCTCTCGGTGTAATTTTATGCCTGCGGTGGCTGTTCGTTTATGTAAACGCAAACATGAACTTACGTGCTTGTATATATGCGTCAGTGTGTATGTGTGTGTATGTGTATGTGTGTGTGTGTGTGTGTGTGTGTGTGTGTGTGTGTGTGTGTGTGTGTGTGTGTGTGTGTGTGTGTGTGTGTGTGTGTGCGTATGTGTATGTGTGTGTGCGTGTTATATCATACATTCATCAACACAAACTTGAATATACATTCATTTATCCGTGTATCCATCCATACATTAATACATAATTCACATATACATACGTAGGTATTTATACTTGCGTATATCAACACACACACACACACACACACACACACACACACACACACACACACACACACACACACACACACACACACACACACACACACACACACACACACACACACGTACATATCTACGTACACCCATACATACATTCATACATTCATACCATATTTGCAGAAGCAAGATTTATGGGAAGCCTTTCTCAAGTCTATTTCTTTTATGTTTCTGCCCCATTCAAGGTTCCTTCAGCACGAAATATAATCCTGTTATTTACTTGTTCCCTGGAGATTGCTTCCTCTTCAACAGATTTAATATTTGTTTGCCTCAGTATCTTCTTATTTCGTGCTGAAGTTCCCGTTTCTATCTTGCTATGTTTCTTGTACAATAAGGTTCAGTTTCATATGTATGATCATATAGATTTGACCCTTATCACATCTTCAACAAGGGATTCTTGCAATGGTGAATCGAAAGGTCTGGGAAAGTGATAAATTGTATTGAAGGGGATAGAGGAGTTAGGCTACCCTTCTCTAACTGGGGAAACTTATGAAAATGAATAAAATACAGTGAAAACAGGAAGAATAAAAGTACATGCACTATCTGCTAAGGTAAGGATTATTTTTTCGTCTGTTTCTTGTGCTATTTGGTTTAATTTGGTGTCTTTTGTCATTATATTTTTTCTCTAACTCGTTTTGATTTACCGCATGTTTTACATCTTTATACAGTAATTGACAAGGGTAATGAAGAATAATAACTATGATTTTTTTTGTTACTGAATATGTCACATTTTTGTCACGGAGTATTCGTCTTTCAGTAAAACTGTTTTCTTGTACATGTAAATGTATCAGCTTCATCGAAGATTAAATTGAATATAGTAAAAAATACCACATGGGTCGCAGGTTTTGTCCACAACCGCGCTACTTAACCAAAGTGGTTGCTATCAACTGATTGCATAAATATAATTGATCATTATAATGGAGATTTTTTTTTATTTTTTATTCATAACTCTCCCTTTATTCCTTCCTCCAACAATAATGAAATATTTTGTCTTTAGTCTTTTCATTCATGGTTGTCCCATCATTCCATTCTCTGTTGTACGCACCCGTTTCATATGCTTTATCTAAATCCATTCAGCCTCACTCCTTTATATGAATCGCAACGATTTCGAACAAGATGACATCGCCCACAGCCAAGAATATTTCTTTGATAACTTTTTCTAGAAAACATACTCTAGAATCCTTTCATATCATGTTCAAGAAGCTCCGCAAGTTATCTATGACAAATCTATTCTAGTTTAGATTCGGATGAATCTTAGAATGCTATAATTACAATAGATTGAAATAGAAAAAAATGGGATGTAAGTGTTCAAGAACTTCTGCAAGTTATCTATGACAAATCTATTCTAGTTTGAATTCGAATGAATCTTAGAATACTAGAATTACAATTGACTGAAAATAGAACAAAAAATGTAAGTATTTAGACATTCTTAGAATTCAAAGAATATGACAAAGCTATACTTCTAAAGAAGTTTACTAAATTGTATTTCTATGAACAATTCACTGCGTTTTACGACAAATATTCACTCGTACGACGACTGTCGTCAGTCGATTTCTCTCTTCAACTCTTTTTAAATTTCTCTTTAAATCTATTTAATGGAATTAATCCTGGTTGTTGCCAAGTGATTTAATTCATCTAAGGAAACTATGCTCAGCAACGAAGGTAGTAAGTGGTACACATATTTCCTAGACTGACTTGCTGGTACATTTAGATACAAATATTTGTTCATCTTCCCCGGCTTGCTGTTGAGATGGCAAGAAAGTAAGATATCCTCAGAGTAAACGCCATTTCAGGAAAAAGCCTTTATTGAATACACAATGGTTTGTTGGCTGGAGCTTGTACAAGTGTGTACATACTTTCATATATATGTACATGTATAGATGCATACATACAGTACATGCATTTGTACATACATACATACATACATATAATGCATACATTACATATATTACATTACATATGTTACATATATTGCACACATGTATACATACATACATACATATAAACATAGACACAAATACATACATACATCGTAACCTCTATACTTGAAAAAGTTTCAATGAGCAAAATGTTGTACAATTAATAAAGTCTCTCTCTCTCTCTCTCTCTCTCTCTCTCTCTCTCTCTCTCTCTCTCTCTCTCTCTCTCTCTCTCTCTCTCTCTCTCTCTCTCTCTCTCTCTCTCTCTCTCTCTCTCCCTTCCAGAATTATAGTTGCTATCTTCAAAAAGTCCCTTCAGAAACTATACATAACCTAAGTTAAATATTAGGTGACCTCAGTGTTTTCTTGAAAGTTTCGTTCCATAGAAGTTATTGTTAGATCTAACAGAACGAAATTTAGGACAATATCAGAACTTAATAAGGCTAACGTAAGGCCTACACTAGGCAGTTCCATGTCCCTTAAGGCCTTTTATCCCTGTTCAAAAAGTTATTTAATCTTCTATCATAGCAACTAATTTTTCAGCGTTCACTACATTGTTACCAAGTCTAATAATTGCCTATTTCTTTCCTAAACCTAACTTTGCCCAGTCGAATAATTCGTCAACCACTCTATAGGTAAACTACTTCTTGCCTATTTCCTTCTTAAACCTAAATTTGCCCAGTCGAATAACTCGTCAACCACTCTATAGGTAAACTACTTCTTGCCTATTTCCTTCTTAAACCTAAATTTGCCCAATTCCTCGCCTCCCTAATGCCTTTCCTAATAATCCGAACTCCCGTGTCCTCTGAACAGCTTTCACCTCACGTACTCATTAAAATGACGCAGATTCATACACTCCCTCCCAAGGTCCTTAATCATGCATTACGTGACACGCGTGCCTTGGGTCTATAACTCCATTCGCACGTTCACGAATTTCGACCTTAGTGACAGGCTTAAGAACGCACTATGTAAACAAATGTTTATTTGCTTTCCCTATGAACAAAATAGTCACCCTTGCCCTGGGTGTTTGAACATAAGAACATAAGAACATAAAAATGAAGGAAACTGCAAGAGACCATAAGGCCTACACTAGGAGTGCTATGAGAGAGCAGTGTCGTGCTCGGGATTAGAGAGCTTTCTTTCTCTCTTCCTCTCTCTCCTCATATCTCTCTCCCTTCCTGTCCCTCCCTTTACCTTACCTTTCTTTCCCTCCCCTTCCTCGGTTTCTTTTTCCTCTCCATCCCTTCACTCCCCTCTCTCTCTCTCTCTCTCTCTCTCTCTCTCTCTCTCTCTCTCTCTCTCCCTCCCTCACCCTCATTTCTCTCTCTCTTCCTAACTCATCTCTCTCTCTCCCTAACTCATCTCTCTCTCTCCCTCACTTATATTTCTCTCCCTCAATTATCTCCCTCTCTCCCTCAATTATCTCTCTCTCCCTCACTTGTCTCTCTCTCTCTCTCTCTCTCTCTCTCTCTCTCTCTCTCTCTCTCTCTCTCTCTCTCTCTCTCTCCCTTCCTTCTCTCTCTCCCTTCCTTCTCTCTCTCCATTTCTTCTCTCTCTCCATTCCTTCTCTCTCTTCTTTGTCTATTTCCCTCTCTTTTTTCTCTCTCCCTTCTCTCTCTCTTTCTCCCTCCGTACCTTCCTTCTCTCACTCTCTCTCACTCTTCCTCCTTTCTCTATCTCTGTTGGCTACCAGTGAATGTTATTTGCCCAGGCTATATAAGAATCCTTGACGAGGGAATCACCTTTAGCTTCAGTGAAATACTTCTTGGCGTCTCGATGTATATCCCTTCCTTTGTAAGGAAGGAAGTGGGTTTCCAAAAGGAAAAGGAGAAAAAAATGAAAGAAAAGAACGAAAGAAAGAAATGAGAAGAGGGAAGAAAGCGAAGGAAAAATAAAGAAGGAAAGATAAAGAAATAAAGACAGAAGGGGGAAATCAAGTTTGTATGTGAGTGTGTATTTGTGTCCCTATACGAGTATGTAGGTTCATGAGAGTTTTTGTTTGTGTGTATTTGCGTGTGTATGTGCGTGTGCGTGCGTGTGTGTGTATTTACCTAGTTTTATTAACCGGGAAGGGGAGCTTTCCTCGTAGTGACCGTCTTTGTGCCTCTCAGCATCTAGTTTCTTCTTGTGTGTGTGTGTGTGTGTGTGTGTGTGTGTGTGTGTGTGTGTGTGTGTGTGTGTGTGTGTGTGTGTGTGTGTGTGTGTGCGTGCGTGCCCACAAGTGGCGACATTACAGAGAATCAGAACCTCCTGTCGCCCTAATCCATCGATATGAATTCCATAAAATCCTCTTCACTGTAAGTCTCGAACCGCTCATATCCTCTTCTTCCTCCATGTCGACCTAACCATGTATATCACCATCAGGCAAGCATGAACATATATAAATATATATGTGTATATATATACATTTATATTACATATATATATATATACATATATATATATATACATATATATATACATATATACATATACATATATCATACAATCTCCATGACCGTCGCGCAGAGGATTCGAACCACTGCTTATGGGGCCTATGAGAGGCTCCACAACACCCGCCTTAGACCACTCGACCACAGACGGCCATGGGGATTGTATGATTGATGTCGCTGTCCACTAGCGAATTATTCACATATATATATACATATACACATACATATATGCATATACATATACACATACATATATGCATATACATATATACATACATATACACATATATACATACATATACACATATACACATACATGCATACATATACATATATGCATGTATAAATACATATATACATGCATATATATATATATATATATATTATATATACATATATACATGCATATATACATATACATATATACATACTGTACATATATACATATACACATACATATGCACATATAATTACTGTACATATACACATATAGTATACATACATACATACATACATATATAAACATACATATACACATACATACATATACATATTATATATATATATATATATATATATATATATACGTACATACGATATATATGAATACACATACATACTTCCATCAAGTCCCTATTCATGGAAAAATCCAGCTCTGAATAACCTTGTCAATTGTTGTCTCCACAAACTTTACACAGCTTATCAAGTTTGTGAAAGAAACAAGCGGTAGAACTGCTTGTCTAATCAACCTGAATAATTTGATATAATCAACGACAGATAAGTAATTATAAAGCTTTTAATCAATTAGGACTTTATCGATATTCCCTTCTTTCTAGTGACATTTTTGCTAGATTTTGGTCTTTGAGATGTCGGATGATTTTAACTAGCTAAAAAAAAATTGATAAAATAGAAGAGCTTAGACAAAATTATAAAAAATAATGAAATAGAATAAAACAAAATAAACAAATATAAAAGAAACATGATTTTTTTTAAATAAAACAAAGAGAGCATAATAAAACGAAATAAAATTAAATGAAAAAAACATGACTAAAAATGAAAAAATATATAAATAAATGAGAATAAATAAAATAAAACTAGATAGAATAAGAAAAATATATACATAACAAAACTCAAAGTAATGGTCTTGATTGACAATGCTCCTTAATGTTATTCAGCCAAACTAAATAAAACTGACAGTAGGAAGTAAATATGTTCTATAGATATAATAAAATAAAAACTAGGCAAAACCAACAAAAATACCTAAAAACCTCACCTTCCTATTCCCATAAATTGGGAATTGAGAAACCCTTGATAGGCCTAACCTTGTCTGTTGCGTCATACCAATGTTTTTTAGGCCGACGTTGGGTCTCTTCCCCCGTATGGCCAGGACTGTCGGAATCGAACGCGGCAAGCCCCTCAACGGGTCTCGATAATCGAATTCACGATCATACATATACATACATACATATATACATATGAAAACATATATACATATGCATACATATACATATACACTCTACATATACATATACATATATATATACATACACATATTATACATATACATATCCATGTACATATACATATATATATACATATACATATACATTCATATATGTACATACATATACATGTATACATATACGTACATATACATACATACACATATACATATATACATATACAGTACATGCATATACATAAATACATGCATACATATATGTATATACAGTACATACATATACATAAATGCATACATACATTGCATACATCGCATACATACATATATATATATATATATATATATATATATATATACATACATAGATTACATACATACATACATACATACATACATACACACATACATACATACACGATTATCAGCCTATGAGTTCCTTCATGGAAAAATGTAGAATGTGGAAAGGGAGAGAAAGAGAAGGAATGGGAAAGCGAAAATTAAATCATCAATTAGGAGCAGATGAAGAAACGAATGATGGAAAGGCATAGAAAACGATAAAAAAGAGGAGAAAATGAGCAGAAGGGGAATGGGATAATAGAAAATGAGAGGGTCGACGTATAATGAATTGTGAAATGGAATACAAGATGAAAATAATAATACAAAATAATGATATAAAAAGAGAGAGAAATAAAGAGAAAATATAAAGAAGGAAAAAAAGAGGTTGAATTATAGGGCGAATCAGGGGAAAACGGAAGAAATAAAAATAAATAAAAAAGTAAAAATATGAATAAAGAAATAAGGGGTTGAATTAGAAGATGAATAAGGCAAAAACGAAAGAAATAAGAATAGATAAAAAAAAAGACAAAAAAAAAAAGGAAAAATTATAAACATGACAAAAAAAAAAAAAACGAAAAAAAAAAAAACGAAGAGAAAGGTGAAGACTACGACGAAGCCGAACACAAAGACGTTGACAAGTAAGAAGAAGAAGAAGAAGAAGAAAAAGAGTAGAAGGGGAATAAGGAGAATGAAAAGTCGGCGAATGGAGGGAGGGAGGAGGGAGAAGAGGAGGAGAGGGAAGGGGAGAATGAAGCAAGGAAGGAGACAGTAAAACATGCGGAAGGAACAGAAAGGGACAAAAGCGAAATGGGACTAAACGAAGGAAGGTGAGAAAAAGGAAAGATGAAAAGGAGAAGTTAGATGAAGAAGAAGAAAACAAGCATCAAGGAAGACAGCGACAAAAAAAAAAAAAAAAAAATGGAGAGCGTTACTGAGATATGGAGAGGTGTGCGGGATTCGAACCCGAGTACTCGAGTCCGTTTGAATTTAACAGAGATTTTCTTCTCTAATGTTGTCAGACCAATGATTCGTAATTTCACAATCACATAACTTTATTTTATTTCCCTTATCTTTTTTTTCTGTGTCAATATATCTATGTATATATATATATACATATATATATATATGTATATATATATATATACTTTGATGTATTTTTATCCATTTTCTCTTATTCATCCGTTCACTCATTTACTTAGTTTTTCAGTAATTAATACAATGATATATTTCTTCATTTATTTATTTTCAAATGTATGAGAGATTTCGAGAAGACTTTTTTCACATCGACGAGATCCTAAATTTGACTTAATCCAAAGATACATTGAT
>NC_134779.1:24287930-24292930 GCF_046742065.1 Oratosquilla oratoria | reverse complement strand
AAGGACGAGAAGGAAAAGGAGAGGAAGGCCGAGGAGGAGGTGTAGAGGTTGGCAGGAAGGCACATAAAGAAGAGGAAGGAGGAGGAGGAAGATGAGAAGGAGTGGGAGGAGAAGGTGGAGAAAGACAGAGAGAGGAGGAAGAAGAAAAGGAAATAGTAGAAAAGAAGAAAGATTAGAAGGAGAAGAAATATGGAAGTAAAGAAGAGGAGGAGGAGGAGGAGGAGGAGGAGGAGGAGGAGGAGGAGGAGGAGGAGAGAGAGGTGGGAGGCAAAATGATAGAAGAAAAAGAGGAAGAGGAAGACAAGAAGTAAAGAGTAAGGAAAGAGGACAAAGAAAAGAAGGAAGAGAGAGGGAAAAGGAGAGGGAGAAGGAGGAAGAAGAGAACTAGAGAAACTACGAAGACTGATCTCAAGAAGAAGAGAGCTACAGCAAAAGTGAGGAAGAAAAAGGAGAGGAGAAGAGAGGAGGCGGGAGTGAAAGAAAATGGAAAGGAAAGAAAATGGAAGGAGGTGATGTAACAAAGAAGGAGAAGCAAAAATATAAAAGAAGAGAAAGGAGATGCACAGAGAAGATTAACAAGAAGGAGGAAGAAAGATGAAGAGGAAATACAAGGAGGGTCGCATCACACTAGAAAAAATGTCCATCAACACATGTCAATACGAATGACAACTTCCTGAATTGTACAATATGAAAATGTCAAAAAATCATTTTTAATCTTCAACTCACTTCTGACATAGTTTCTTGTTATATATAAAAAAGATGAAATGTATTTTTGATATTTCCAAAAAAATATTTATCCCTATTTCTAAAAACCAGAACTTGAAGTCGAATTTTCTTCGTTCATAAGAAATATTGACTGCTGAAGGTAATTTGCTCAGTGTGATGAGACCTCCACTTGATCAAGTCTTGGTATTTACAACATAGAGTGTCAACAAAAGGAGGAGAAAGAGAGGAGTACAGAGAGTGGGAGAGAGAGGAGGAGAAGGAGGAGAAGAAGAAGAAGGAGGAGGAGAAGGAGGAGGAGAAGGAGGAGGAAGATTAGGAGGAAGAGGAAGTGTGAGAGGTGGAGGAGGAGGAATAGGAAGAGGTGAGGAGTGCAGGAAGTGGGAGAGAGAGGAGGAGAAGAAGGAGGAGAAGAAGGAGGAGAAGAAGGAGAAGAAGAAGGAGGAGGAGGAGAAGGAGGAGGGAGATTAGGAGGAAGAGGAAGTGTGAGAGGTGAAGGAGGAGGAATAGGAAGAGGTGAGGAGTCCAGGGAGTGGGAGAGAGGAGGAAAAAAAGAAGGAGAAGGGGGAGGAGGAGAAGGAGGAAGATGAGGAGGAAGAGAAAGTGGGAGAGTTGGAGGAGGAGGTATAGGAAGACAAGAAGAAGGAGAGGAGGAGAATGAAAAGAAAGGAATAGGTAGAGAAAGAAGAGAGAAGAAAAAGAGGAAGCAGATGGAAAAAGAGGAAGAAGAAAAATGGCAAAGAGAGAGGAGAAAGAAGAGAAAAAAAATAGAAACAATAATAAGAAATAATGGAAACAGAAGTAATGAGAAAGAATAACAATATAAGTATATATAAAAAATAAACAAAGAGAAGACACAGAAGGATGAAGAATGTGAAGAGAATTGAAGAAAAAAAATATAGAAAAAAGGAAAGAGGAAAAGAAAAAAAGTAGGAGGAGGAAGAAGAAAAAAACTTAAGGATATGAAATACTAAAGCAATATAAAAAAAGATAAAAATAAAATAAGAAATTAATAAACAAAAACAACATCACATCACTATCACTAACACTATTACCACTATCAACATAAAGATCACCAACATCAACATCACTAGCAACACAAACGACAACAACAACGTCACCCCCATCACCACAACAGTGAAAATAACAACACCAATATCAATAACAAGAACAACAGACAAAGGCGCGCCAGGAGGAGGAGAAGGAGGCGGAAGAGGACGCCGTGGTGGAGGAGGAGGAGGAGTAAGAGGAGGAGGAGGAAGAGAAGGTGGAGGAGATGGAGAAGGAGGAGGAGGAGTTGAAGAAGACGCGGTTGCCACGAGGGAGGAGGAGGAGGAAGAAGAAGATGAGGAGGAAGAGAAGGAGGTGGTGATGGAGGAGGAGGAGGAGGAGGGGGAAGAGGAGGAGGAATAGGGTGAGGATGAGGAAGAGGAGGAGGAAGAGGAAGAGGAAAAGGAGGAGGAAGAGAAAGTGAGATGAAAAAGAGAAGTTGGAAGATGAAGAGGATAAGTAAGAGGATGAAAACGGAGGAGGAAGAGAAGGTGGAAGAAATGGAGGAGGAGGAGGAGTAGGAGAAGCAGGAGGAGGAAGATGAGGAGGAGGAAGATGAAGAGGACAAGAGGAGTAAGAGGATGAAAGGGAGGAAGAGAAGGTGGAGGAGATGGAGGAGATAAAGGAGAAGAAGGAAGAGGAGAAGTAGAAGGAGGAGGAAGATGAGGAGGGGGAAGATGAGGAGTAGGAGGAGAAGGAGTAGGAGGAGGAGGAGGAGGAGGAGGAGGAGTGGGGGAGGAAGGGGGGAGTAACATCAGACAGACGACAAAAGCCAAGACCAAGCCATTGGCGCCTTCGACGGTTGGAACATCGTTCTCCTGAAGACACGAGGGGCGAGGCGGGAGACGGGGTACCCCTCTGCAATGGCGGCACCGCTGGCGGTGACAAAGGAAAAGAGAGACAGGGAGGATGAAAATGAAGAAAGGGAAAGGAAACGGAGGAATTTCAAGAGAGAAATAGAAGGAGAAAGGAGGAAGAGGAGGAGGAGTAGGAGGAGGAGGAGGAGCACGGGTAGAATGAAGAGGAGGAACCGTAAGAGAAGGAGGAAGAGGAAAAAGAGAACGAGGAGGAACTGCATAAAAACGAAGATGAAAACGGAGGAGGAGGAGGGGGAAGATGACTTGGGGGACGAGGAAAAGGTGGAGGAGGAGGAGGAGATTTGGAAGAGTACGAGGAGAAGGAGATGAAGGAGGTGAAAGAGGAGGAAGAGGAGATAGAGGAGGAGAAGATGGAGAAGATAAAGGAGGAGATGAAGGAGGAGGACTTGGAGGAGATGGAGGAGATGAATGAGGAGATGAATGAAGAGGAGATGAAGGAGGAGATGAAGGAGGAGATGATGGAGGAGATGAAGGAGGAGATGAAGGAGGAGATGAAGGAGGAGGAGATGAGGGAGGAGATGAGGGAGGAGGAGATGAAGGAGGAGGAGATGAAGGAGGAGGAGATGAAGGAGGAGGAGATGAAGGAGGAGATGAAGGAGGAGGAGATGAAGGAGGAGGAGATGAAGGAGGAGGAGATGAGGAAGGAGGAGATGAAGGAGGAGGAGATGAAGGAGGAGGAGATGAAGGGGAGGAGATGAAGGAGGAGGAGATGAAGGAGGAGATGAAGAAGGAGGAGATGAAGGAGGAGGAGGACTTGGAGAAGGTGGAATACACAGAATTCGTCTTGGGTGCTTCCTTCGACAGGATCTGACATCTGCTTCGGGGTCCTCGGCCGTTGTGGTGAGGGAGTTCCTTTCATGGACGGGACGGGACGGGAGGAAGGGAGACGAGGTCAAGAAGACGGGAGGTCTGAAGAAGGATGACAAAACGAAACGGAATGATAAAGGAGAAACGGAGAGGGGGCGAGGAGAAGGAGAAAGGAGGAGGAGAAAGAGGAAATGGAGAAGGAGGAGGAGAAGAATGGAAAATAAGGAAGAAGAGAAGAAGAAAAATAATGTGGACGGGGAGTAAAATGAGGAGGAGGAGAAAGAGGAAGTGGAGGAGGAGGAGAAGAAGAATGGAAAATAAGAAAGAAGAGAAGAAGAAAAATAATGAGGACGGGGAGTACAATGAGAAGGAGAAGAAGAAAGAGAAAGTGGAAGAGATGAAGAAGGGCGAGAAGAAGAAGAATGGAAAATAAGAAAGAAGAGAAGAAGAAAAATAATCTGGACGAGGAAGAAAAAGAGGAGGAGAAAGAGAAGTGGAGGAGATGAGGAAGGAGGAGAATAATAATAATTAAAAATAAGAAAGAGGAGAAGAAAAAGAATGTAGACGAGGAAGAAAAGGAGGAGGAAAAGGAGAAAGAGGAAGTAGAGGAGATAAAGGAGAGGTAGAAGAAAAATGTATAATAAGAAAGAGGAGAAGAAAAAGAATCTAGACGAAGAATAAAATTAGGAAGAAAAGGAGGAGAAGGAGAAAGAGGAGGAGAAGAGGAAGAAGGATGAGAAAAAGAAAAGAAATATTGGAAGATGAAAGAAAGCAAAATATAAAGAAGTAGATGAAGAAGAAGAAAATAAAGGAAGACGAAAGAGAAAGCAAAATATAAAAATGGAAGGGAGACATGAAGATGAAAAAGATAAAAAATAAATAAATAAATAAATGGAAAATAAAGAAGAAAATAAAGGAAAAGTATGATAAAACAGAATATACGATAACCAACATGTGAACCTACGTAATCAACTATAAAGCCAACAAAATCCAACGACAATGAAAACTGCAATGACAATAAGGACAAAGACGTGGACAGAGATAAGGACACGGACAAGTGCAAAGACAACAACGACGACAAAGACAAGTAAATGATAACAGTGACAACGACAACAAAGATAACGATGATAACGACGAAGACGACAAAGAAGTCGGCAATGATAGGAACATAGAGATAGATAGATGCATAGAAAGAGAGAGAGAGAGAGAGAGAGAGAGAGAGAGAGAGAGAGAGAGAGAGAGAGAGAGAGAGAGAGAGAGAGAGAGAGAGAGAGAGAGAGAGATAACTGGATGAAATACGAAGAACAGGAACAGAGTCAAAGAAATGAGGAGAAGGAGACGGAGAAGGAGGAGGAGGAGAGAAAGAGGAGGAAGAAGGAGAGGAGGAGGAGGAGGAGGAGGAGGAAGGAAGGACGACTTCTGCAGAAGGGAAATGCTGATACTGGAGGCAAGGAACATCTCCTTGACATTGTTGAGGAGGAGGAGGAGGAGGAGGAGGAGGAGGAGGAGGAGGAGGAGGAGGAGGAGGAGGAGGAGGAGGAG
>NC_134779.1:24277930-24280430 GCF_046742065.1 Oratosquilla oratoria | reverse complement strand
AAGAAGATTTTATTCAGTTGAGAAAGTCGTGCTCATAGAGCAACATCAACAACGAAGGCGATTAACTCAAGAGCTTTGGACTTACATCAGGAGGCGCCTAGCTACGGGGGAACCCGTTATCCCAACCAGACAGGGAACAGTTACTATTAGCATCATAAGAACATGAGAACATAAGAATAAAGGAGACTGCAAAAGACCATAAGGCCTACACTAGGCAGCTCCGTATCCATCACCACCTGTCATCCCCATCCATAAAGTTGTCTAATCGTTTTTTAAAACAACTGATAGTTTCAGCGCTTACTACATGGTCACTAAGTTTATTCCATTCATCGACCACCCTATTAGTAAACCAATTCTTGCCTATTTCCTTCTTAAATCTAAATTTGTCCAGTTTATACCCGTGGCCTTTCTATTGACGAAGCAGAATGGACGTGTTCCTCACCAGGGTGGTATATAGGAAAACAACGAAAACTTATTTCTTGAGAGACGTTTTGGGAAAGCGTCCACAGACCTCTTCTAGATAAGGAACAGGAGAAGAGGACAAACAGGAATGTGAGGAGGAGAAGCGAGGATTGGAGAACGTAAGGAAGAGAAGTATATAGGAGGAAAGAAAGGATGAAAGGAGGAGAGGAGAGAAAAAGAAAGGGTGACAGGAGAACAAGAGGAAAATACGACAGATGGTAGACAGTGATAGGGAAAAAGGAAAGAGAGGAGGAGGTAAAATTAGAGAGGAGGAGGTCTGGCTAGAAGAGTTGGAGAGAGGGAAGGTAATAGAGAGTGAAATAAAGAGAGAGTGGAAGCGAAGAATAACTAAGAGTAAAAAAAAAACCCATAAGGAACTAAGAAATAAGAAACTAAGGAAATAAGAAAACTGGAGCATGAAATGTAATAATAGTTGACCAAAAAATTATGTTGAGCTTCGAGAGATGACCAATGACAGAATGAAAATTACGAAGAAAATGGAAATGGAAAAGACGAAAAGTGTGACAGCTGATAAGAATTGACGTGGTGGAGGGACTTTGAGAAAAAAAATAGAGAAATGAAAATGAAAAAGTGAAGTGATGGGAGGAAATCATGGAGAGAGATATTAGCAAAGAAAAGGCGACGAAGAGAAAACGGACAACTTACAAAAGAATACAAAGAAGAAACAGGAGAAATAATAATTAGGTAATTAGATAAATAAATAAACAAATGAATAAATATATAATACAACAAATAGAAATGATGAATTATATTATTTTTATAAAAAAATAAAAAGTAAAAATAAGATTAATAGCAAAAAAAAAAAAAAGAGAAAACTAAGAAAACATATAAGGAAATAAATCAAGGCAAGGAGATAATAATGTAGTACTAGGTTAGTGGAGAGGTATGGAAGAATGTCGAAAAAAATTGAACCAAAGTTAGTATAAAGAAAAAATAATGAAATGAATAAAAAAGAAAACGGAGAATACATACGACTAAAACGACACAATGATCAACGACGAGAAGAAAGACTGAAGACAACAGAGAGGTAGCATAATGAAATAATTAAAACACAAATATAAACAAAACATAACTACAAACATAATTATACATATCTAATTTAGAAATAATATAAATTAAATGAGTTAATGAAATACAAAAACATTGAAAAAACAAATTGAATGAAATAAAGAAGGAAGAAGAGAAGAGGAAAAGGAGGAATGATGCAGGAGGTAAAGAGGGCGAAGGAAGAAAAGGAAAGAGAAGAGAAAGAAAATTATTATTTTGTCAACAATTGTTTGCGCTTCTACCCATGGAGGCAATAGTACAAAGAAGAACGAATGGATAGCAGAGATACACATACATACACTCACACATACACACAAGTATACACACACATATTATATATATACAGTATATATATATATATTATATATATATATATATGTGTGTGTATATATGTATACATATACATAATATATATATTATATATGTATTTATATATATACATATATATATTATACATTATATTATATATATATACATATGTATATATATGCTTGTATATATGTATATATATACATATATATGTATATACAAGCATTATTATATATATATATATATACATATATATATATACATATATATATATATATATATATATATATATATATGCATACGTACATTTTATATTATTCGTATTATTATATTAACAGCCACACAGCCACACACAAACACACACACACACACACTCACACTCAACGCATACACACAGATAATATATCTATAAGAATGTGTATATCATATATATATATATATATATATATATATATATACATATATATATACTATAATAAAGTAGTAGCCTCTGTCTGTCTGTTTGTTTGCTTGTTTGTTCACGAACTCCTCCTAGGGTTTTGGAGACAGACCCCCATAACCATATATATATATATGTTGACACCCTATCACTACAGTTACTTGGAAAACTATATGTTATTAGAAAAAAATAGTTATGGTTAAAGGTTAAAGTCATGTGGTT
>NC_134779.1:24262930-24267930 GCF_046742065.1 Oratosquilla oratoria | reverse complement strand
CTTACGTCATTCTTTGGTCATTTCTACGTCATCCTTTCTTCATTCCTGCGTCATTCTCACTTCATTCCTGTCATTCTTACGTCATTTGTGTATCACTCCTGCGTCATTCCTACGTCATTCTTGGGTAATTTCTACGTCATCCTTGCATCATTCCTGCGTCATTCTTGGGTCATTTCTACGTCATCTTTGCTTCATTCTCACGTCATTCCTGGGTCATTTCTACGTCATCTTTGCTTCATTCTCACGTCATTCCTGGGTCATTTCTACGTCATCCTTGCATCATTCTCACGTCATTCCTGGGTCATTTCTACGTCATCCTTGCATCATTCCTACGTTATTCTTGGGTCATTTCTACGTCATCTTTGCTTCATTCCTACGTCATTCTTGGGTCATTTCTACGTCATCCTTGCATCATTCTCACGTCATTCCTGGGTCATTTCTACGTCATCTTTGCTTCATTCTCACGTCATTCCTGGGTCATTTCTACGTCATCCTTGCATCATTCTCACGTCATTCCTGGGTCATTTCTACGTCATCCTTGCATCATTCCTACGTTATTCTTGGGTCATTTCTACGTCATCTTTGCTTCATTCCTACGTCATTCTTGGGTCATTTCTACGTCATCCTTGCATCATTCTCACGTCATTCCTGAGTCATTTCTACGTCATCCTTGCATCATTCCTCCGTCATTCTTTGGTCATTTCTGCGTCATCCTTGCATCATCCTACGTCATTCTTGGGTCATTTCTACGTCATCCTTGCATCATCCTACGTCATTCTTGGGTCATTTCTACGTCATCCTTGCTTCATTCCTGCGTCATTTCTGGGTCATTTCTACATCCTTGCATCATTCCTACGTCATTCTTGGGTCATTTCTACGTCATCCTTGCATCATCCTACGTCATTCTTGGGTTATTTCTACGTCATCCTTGCATCATCCTACGTCATTCTTGGGTCATTTCTACGTCATCTTTGCTTCTTTCTCACGTCATTCCTGGGTCATTTCTACGTCATCCTTGCATCATTCCTCCGTCATTCTTGGGTCATTTCTACGTCATCCTTGCTTCATTCCTACGTCATTCTTGGGTCACTTCTACGTCATCCTTGCTTCATTCTTACCTCATTCTTGAGTCACTTCTACGTCATTCTTGAGTCACTTCTACGTCATCCTTGCATCATGACTACGTCATCCTTGCATCATGACTACGTCATCCTTGCATCATAACTACGTCATTCTTGGGTCACTTCTACGTCATCCTTGCATTATTCCTACGTCATTGTTGAGTCATTTATACGTCATCCTTGCACCATTCCTACGTCATTCTTGGGTCTTTTTTACGTCACCCTTGCATCATTCCTGCGTCATTCTCGCTTCGTTCCTTCCCCCACACTGCCATGCATTCCTCTGCTTGGAAAATTCATCATTGGGGAATCTTCCATTGATTTTCTCCCTTTCCCCCGATTTATAGAAGCCAACCCGCATTCTGAGGCCTGCCTCTCTTCCCTGCTGCTTATGTCTTTTCTCCCTCTCTCTCCCCCTCTTCTCCCTTCTCTCTCTCTCTCTCTCACTCCCCCTCTTTGTCTTTCTCTCTCTCTACTTCTTCCTCTCTTCCTCCCTCTCCCTCTTCCTCTCTCTCCTTCTCCCTCTCTTCTTCTTTCTCTCTCTCCCTCTTCGTCTCTCTCTCTCTCTCTCTCTCTCTTTCTTTATCTCTTTCTCTCTTCTCTCTCTCATACTCTCCCTCTCTCTTCTCTCTCGCTCTCTGATATCTCCGCTTTCCTTCCTTTACTCTTTTACGTTTTCTCTTGTGCCTTATGAATATTTTTATGGTCTGTTTTGTCTCTTATTTGAAGGCAATTGCTCTTTAATCTCTCTCTCTCTCTCTCTCTCTCTTCCTATGATTTCTCTGTTTTTTTTTCGTTTTATTTATTTATTATTTTTTGTTACTTTTATGTACGGGATACTTACTTGATGATTTTGTGTTTTCTCTAATTTCTTGTCTAGCCTTCATTCTTTCACTCTCCATCATGTCTTCTGAAATTATATATATATTTTTTATCTTAATATAGATTATTATCTTGATGTAGATGTCTTGATATAGATTATTTTCCACTGTTTTCTCTTTCTGTCTTGATATGGATGAGTCTCCGCTGTTTTCTCTTTCCGTCTTGATGTGGATGAGTTTCCACTGTTTTCTCTTTTGGTTTTCATATGGATGAGGTCTCACTGTTTTCGTTTTTCGTCTTGATGTAGATGAGTTTCCACTGTTTTCTCTTTCCGTCTTGATGTGGATGAGGTCTCACTGTTTTCTCTTTCTGTCTTGATGTGGATGAGGTCTCACTGTTTTCTCTTTCTGTCTTGATGTGGGTGAGTTTCACTGTTTTCTCTTTCCGTCTTTGTGTATAATTTTCCACTGTTTTCTCTTTCTGTCTTGATATGGATGAGGTCTCACCGTTTTCTCTTTCCATCTTGATGTGGATGAGTTTCCACTGTTTTCTCTTTCCGTCTTGATGTGGATGAGGTCTCACTGTTTTCTCTTTCTGTCTTGATATGGATGACCTTTCACTATTTTCTCTTTCCGTGTTGATATAGATTTATTTCCACTGTTTTCTCTTTCTGTCTTGATGTGGATGAGTTCCCACTGTTTTCTCTTTCCGTCTTGATGTGGATGAGGTCTCACTGTTTTCTCTCTCTGTCTTGATGTGGATGAGGTCTCATTGTTTTCTCTTTCTGTCTCCATGTGGACAAGTTTCCACTGTTTTCTCTTTCCGTCTTGATGTGGATGAGTTTCCACTGTTTTCTCTTTCCGTCTTGATGTAGATGAGGTCTCATTTTTTTCTCTTCCTGTCTTGATGTGGTTAATTTTTCACCGATTTCTCTTTCTGTTTCATTTAATTTCTCTTATTACTTATTCTATTTCTCATGATCAAATCTTGCTTTCATATTATTGTCTCACGTCTACCTTCATTGTACATGGTCTTGACTACTCCGTTTTCTGTTAATTATATATTTTCACTTTTTTTTTAACCTTCCTTGATGGAGTCATATCTTTCTTCTTTCACGTATATACTTTGTGTTTCTTCCAATATCTAAAATTTCTTTCTGTCTTTTTTCTTTATTTTGTTCTTTTCTTTTTCTCCTTGTGGTTATTTTATTTAATATTATTTTCGTTATATCTCCATTTTGTTTTCCTTCTTATTTATTTTACTTTTTTATAATTTCCTTCTTTCCGTTGTTTGTTCATATTTCTTTAAATTTATTTTCATAAGATTTCCTTAAGAATAATTTCTCTCTCTGATTTCTTATTTCTATATTTTACAATAGTTAAACTTTCTCTAAGACTCAATTTTGAATTTACTATAGTTTTCTTATGAATATTTTTCATTCTTCAATTTACTTATTGGTCTGTTTATTCATTATTTATTTTTACTGCCATTTTCAAATTTTACTCTTTTTCTTTGCCTGTTTTTCGATTTTCTCTCCTTATTTTCTCTCTCTCTTATACCTAACGTCACTTTTTTACTTTTGCTATTCATTTAGAATCAAAACGGTAGCAAAACATTTTTTCTGCCATTTTCCAATGTGTACTTGGTTTTTGACCTGATTTCTCGAATTTCTTTTCTTATTTTTTCTTTTATATCTAACTTTGATTCTTGACATTTCCTTTTCATTTACAGTTCTTATTTCAACGCCCTTTCCTTCGATATATATGTCTTCTAGCTTTGTTTTATCATTGTTTTTTTTATTTGTTATTATCTTTTTTATTGGAGGTGTTCCTTGTTCGTTTTCTCTCTCTCTCTCTCTCTCTCTCTCTCTCTCTCTCTCTCTCTCCTTTCTATCTCCTGTCTCCTTTCTCTTCTTTCTCTCTCTCTCATCTTTCTCATTTCTCTCTCATTTCTCTCTCTCATTTCTCTCTCCTTTTTCCTTTTTCCCTCCTTTCTCTTTTCTCTCTTCCTTCTCTCTCACTTCTCTTTCCTTTCTCTCTCTTCTCTCCTTTCTCTCTCCTTTCTCCTTTCCCTCTTTCTCTCTCCTTTTTGTCTCCTTTCTCTCTCTATCTTCTATCTCTCCCCTCTTTCTCCCTTCTTTCTCTCTCCCCTTTCTCTCTCTACCTTCTTCCCTCTCTACCTTCTTCCCTCTCTACCTTCTTCCTCTCTCCCCTCTCTCTCTCCTCTTTCTCTCTTCCCTCTTTCTCTCTCCCCCTCCCCCCCTCTCTCTCTCTCTCTCTCTCTCTCTCTCTCTCTCTCTCTCTCTCTCTCTCTCACGTTACTTCTCTTCTGATCTTTTATTCCCCCTTTCTTGTTTGACAATGGCTATCTCTTTCCACAATGTCTTCCTATTTTCTCATCTCCCTCTTTATTCTTTTTACACTTTGCGTCTAATTTCTCTTCTCGATTACTCTTCTCAAGCCTTTTATTTAAGTTCTCTCGCAGTTTCTTGTCTCCTTCTATTTATTTTCCAAACTTTTCTCTTTTGCCAAATTCTTCTTCCTCTCTTCCTTTTCATTTTGGTTATCGTATATTTTCATTTCCTGTTTATAGGTATCATTCTCGATTTTCTTTGTGTCTTGTCTTTGCTGAGATATAAAGATATAAATATATAGGCAAATATAGAAATACACACACACACACACACACAAACACACACACACACAATTATATATATATATACATATTATATATATATATATAATACATATATATATATATATATATATATATATATATATATATGACACACAAGAACCCGCAAAATAAATATATACATATTATATAATATATATATATATATATATATATATATGCATATATCAAGGCATATATAGTTATTAGGCATTAAATATTAGATACATATATCAATATAGATATCTGTATACACACACGTGTATCAATACATATACATATTACATGCACCAAATCCGTGAACCAATACAGTTCTATCAGCCACTGCAGTCATTAGACCCAACTCTACATCTAGACTAAATCTAGCGCCCATAGACCATATCC
>NC_134779.1:24247930-24250430 GCF_046742065.1 Oratosquilla oratoria | reverse complement strand
ATTTACAATCCAAATATTTGATTCAGGTTTTATTTAACTAAGAGACAAACAAAACAGTTGTTTCTAAAGTGTTTATCACTTTTTTTCACTTTTTCTTCTTCTTTCTTCTTCCTTTTATCCTCATCTTTGTTATTCTCCTACTTTTCCTCATTTTCATCATTTTATTCCTTGTCTTCTTTTCTCATCCTCCGGCTCCTCCTTCTCTTCCTCCTCCTCTTCCTCTTTCCTTTCCTCTTTCTCCTCATCTTTGTCCTTCTCCTACTTTTCCTCATTTTTATCATTTTTCTCCTTTACTCCTCTTTTCTCATTCTCCTGCTCCTCCCTCTCCTCCTCCTCCTCCTCCTCCTTCTACTCCTCTTTCTTTTCTTCTTTCTCCTCATCTTTGTCCATCTACTTTTGTTACTTCTCCTTTCCTTCCTTTTCCTCTTTTCTCCTTTTCCTGCTCCTCCTCTCCTCCTCCTCCTCCTCCTCTTTCTTTTCCTCTTTCTCCTCCTACTTTTCCTCATTTTCCTCATTTTACTCCTCTTACTTCTTTTGTCCCTTCTCCTCCTTTCCCTCATTTTCTTCTTTTCTCATTCTCCTACTCCTCCCTCTCCTCCTCCTCCTCTTCCTCCTCTTCCTCTCCTCAGCTGCTTGCACTAATTCTCTTCTTGATTTTACACTCTCCCGTAATCTTCATTTTCCTCATCTTCATCATTTCCATCCTTCTAATCCCTCCTCCCCCTCCAGCCCCTCTTCCTCACCTAATCCCTCATCCCCAACTAATCCTCTTACTCTTATCCTCTTCATTTTCATCCTCTTCCTCATTTTCCTCATTTTACACCTCCTCCTCTTCCGGCCCCTCCTCATCTTCCTCTAACTCTCAAACTCATTTCCACTCATCCCCATACATTCTCTCTTATTTTTCATCATCTTCCTCATTTTCATCATCTTCCTCATTTTCATCATCTTCCTCATTTTCATCATCTTCCTCATTTTCATCCCACTCTTCATTTTCATCCTCTTCTTCATTTTCCTCCTTTTACACCTCCTCTTCCAGCCCCTCATCTTCCTCCAACTCTCAAACTCAGAAGTATTTGTATACTTCTGGTTTTTAACTTTCTCTTCCCCCTCATTTTCTTCCTCTTCCTCATTTTCATCCTCTTCCTCATTTTCTTCCTCTTTCTCATTTTCTTCCTCTCTCATTTTCTTCCTCTTTCTCATTTTCTTCCTCTTTCTCATTTTCTTCCTCTTTCTCATTTTCTTCCTCTTTCTCATTTTCTTCCTCTTCCTCATTTTCTTCCTCTTCCTCATTTTCTTCCTCTTCCTCATTTTCATCATCTTCCTCATTTTCATCATCTTCCTCATTTTCATCATCTTCCTCATTTTCATCCTCTTCCTCATATTCATCCTCCTCATTTTCTTCCTCTTCCTCATTTCCATCCTTCTGTCCCTCTTCTCGGTAGAGCCCCCTGCTCTTCCTTCAGCGCCTTCTTCTCCTCCTCCTCTTCCTCCTCATCCTCTTCCTCCTGCCCCTCCTTTCCACTCAGCTCCTCTTCCTCCTCTAGCTCCTCCTTCTCCCCCAGCACCTCTTCCTCCTCTTCCAGCCCTTCCCTTCTCCCCAGCACCTCCTCCTCCTCCTCCTTCAACCCCTCGTTCTTCTGTACCACCTTCTCTCCACTGGCGCCTCCTTCTCCCCAGCACCTCTTTCTCCTCCTCCTCGTCCTCCTCCTCCCACAGCACCTTCTTCTCTAGCCCCTCCTTCCCCAGAACCTCTTCCTCCTCTTCCAGTCCCTCCTTTTCCCCCAGCACCTTCTCCTCCTCCTACTCTCCCTTCAGTACCTCCTCCTCCCCAGTACCTCCTCCTCCTCCTCCTCTTCCTTCAGCCCCGCCTCCCCCAGCGCCTCCTCTTTCTCCTATTCCTCTAGCTCTTCCTCCTCCCCCTAGCACCTTCTCTTCCTCCTACTCTTCCTTCAGCTTCTCCTCCCCAGTACCTCCTCCTCCTCTTCCTTCAGCCCCGCCTCCCCCAGCACCTCCTCTTCCCCCTCTTCCTTTAGCTCTTCCTCCTCCCCCAGCACCTTCTTCTCTCCCTCCATTCACCCACATTCCCCCCTCGACCCCCCCCCCCGGGGGGGAGCACCGGGGAGGGTGGAGGGGAGTGGGGGGAGGCACTTGCGGACCTTCTCAGGCTGGAGGGAAACTTTTGTGAACAGAATAAATTCACTTTCCTTTCCGGGACATAACTTCACGACTGTGCCTCGCCCGTGTTAAGATACTTCTTCTTCTGGCAGTCATGCACATATTCGCAAGCTTCTTCAACGCGCGCGCACGCACGCACGCACGTACACGCACGCACACACACACACATACAGTCGGGTTCCTCCAGGTGCCCAACTTTATTGGATTTATTCTGCTCGGATATTGTTTTTATTCAGCTGAGGTCTAGATTTCGAGTTATTATGTATTAAATACATAGACACACACGCGCACACACACACACAATGATATATATATATACATA
>NC_134779.1:24222930-24242930 GCF_046742065.1 Oratosquilla oratoria | reverse complement strand
AACACAAACACACACACACACACACACACACACACACACACACACACACACACACACACACACGGTTCTGAAGTGCAGTGGTACCGTTCGTGATGGTTAATCCAGCGCTCCAAGTTCGGTTCCCGCCCTGGCATAAAATGGTTTAAGCTTTCGTGCACTGCATACTGGCACCCCATCTCTGGTGGGCAAGGAGTTGTGTGTGCGTAATGTCATAGCATTACATACAGAAGTGTCATATATGAACTCTGATCTTTGATGGGGGAGGGTAATAGCTGTCAATCATGAGTCCAACACGTGATCGAAGACCATGGTGAATCATACACACACATACACACACACACACATAAGCACACATACACACACACAAGTAAGCAAACAAACACTTACTCTCACACTTTCTTTGTTTTCAGTGGAGTTCTAAAGTCTAACACCAAACTTGGGAAAGTTGGTCGCGAGAAGATATACAATGTTGTAAGATGCTTTTACTTCAACGTAATACAAAGAAAGAACCCAGCAAGAACAGAACGCTGTGTCCTTGTAAACTCGATTGTTTAGAGGCTTTGGAAGAGAGAGAATTCGACAGAAATGTAGTTAAAATGCCTACTTGTGTGAATATCGTACATTAGCGCACCATCCCACTCACAAGATGTGATGTGGGAAGTGAAAAACCCCGTTAGAGCAACCATTGTCAGATGCGGCAAACCGCTGAGATTTTTAGACTCTAAATGGAGTTAAATTTGTTGGTTAAATGTTTAAGTTTTGAGTGTTTACGAGTGGTGATTTATCTGTTGGCGGATGCAGGGATGACCCCTCATCCATGAGGACCTGAGAGCGGAGGGGTGGAGGGTGGTGGTGGACGGGAGTAAATTGGGTGGGAATAGTTGCCTCTGACTTAGCTACCTCTCTTATAAGGGGGAAAATACCTCAATATATAGATAGATTATTCTGTTATTTATTCAGGTCAATTTTCATATTTTTGTTTTGTAATTCCTATTATTGATATTACGTATAATACTAATTTTATTATTCTTATCCTCCTACTCCTTTCATCCCTGTTCTTCCCTTTATCCTCTCCATTGTCATTATCCATACATTTATCCATACTTATTTTTTCATGCTCGTATTCGTGCAAACGTTTTTGTTCTCATTTTTTTAATATTGTTATTGTTATCGTTATTGCTATTCTTTATTTTTTGTTCTATAGAGATGAAAGAAACCCTTTGGGTTGGATCTTGCTTGACTAGCAACCTTAATTTCATAATCACGTTTCGCTGTACGTGTATTCTTTTTAACCAGAAGATTCTATTCACTAGTAAGTAGGATGAAATTCAACATTCACCTAGTTTTGACTAAAATAAGAAACACAATTCTTGAAGTTCAGCGCTATCGTTAAAATAAAGATGCATGAATACTTAGTTCTAACATATAAGTTTCATGACTGAATAGGGTTCTCTTAGAAATTCATAAGCTTATTGTGGCTGCAGGTAAACGGTGTTATTAATTTTTCAAACTACTTCTTACAGTAGCAAAGAAGGTCACGACTTCAAGGTATTCAATAAAAAAAAATTCTACTATTGTCACACTGTTTTAATCAGCTCTGAACGAAAAAAAAAAGAAAAAGATAAAACAATATAGTATAGATTTCTTTGTTACAAAAAATTTCGTTGAGTTGAAAAAAATCACCTACTGGATTTAAAGGGAACAATGTGTGAAAATCACATTCTTGTGATTATTAGCTCGTTCTCTTCCTGAAAATACACTGACAATACGACATAGCCAATACAGCTAATACTCACTATGAAGGAAAAACAAATCCTCCACAATTAAGGCTCCTTGCCCTCGCTCTAAAGGAGGAATTGTATTGAGACCTCTTGGATGCCATGTTTTTCAGAAAGAATTACCACATGTCGCAGCGCGTTAGGTGTTATGCCGTGTTGTCCCAATGTCAAACGTGGTATTGTGATTACGCTGGTTCCCGGTACAACACATTAGAAGCGTTATTTCGGTTTGCCAAATTGGATTTATTTTTTATTTTTTGTGGGAGAAGGAGTTTTTGTTTGATTTCTTCAGTTTCTTTGCTTCCTTTACTCCTTTCACATCTTTCCTCTTTCTTTGTTTATATTATTTTTCATTCTTTTATTTCTCCTTATTTTTTTCTTACTCATATTTATATTTCCTTTCTTCGTTTTTCTTCATTTTTTTTTCTAACCTTCGTCTATTACGTTTTCGTCTTCGTCTTTTTATATACATTATCATCCTCTTCATCTTCTTCTATTTCATTGATAGTAACCTTGTTTTTCATTTTTTATTTTCCTACTACTTGATTTTCTCTTTCTACTTCTTCACCCCCTCCTTTATTATGTATGTGCCTACTTCATCCCCTCATACACCATATAGTGACAAGTTCCACCTTTTCCCCTCCCTCCTCCCTCTCCTCTTTTTCACCTACTCTTCCTCTTCCCTTCTCTTTCTACTTCTTCACCCACTCCTTCATTATGTATCTGCCATTTCATCCCCTCATACACCGTATAGTGACATTTTCCACCTTTTCCTCCCCTTCCTCCTCTCCCCTCTTCCGCCTCCACCTCTTCTTCCTTTTCCTTTCCATGTTCTCGTAATGACAAGCCACGGAGTGCTGTGAAATGTCTTCTGGAGTGTTACTTTCTCGTGGTCATTTCTGGAATGCGGCTCATTGCGTGCTTTGGTGCCATTGCCATGTCAGGGGCCGCCCTTACATCAGCATGCGGCGTCTTTCAAATTGTCTGTAATGGCTGTCTCCATTTCCATGTTCTATCTGTCATTGATCAGTGTCACAAACCAAAACTTCATAGTCCAAACACTCCTACTCGTATGTATAGATATTACCAACCTCTGAATGATATTAGTTGTAGACGCTTTTAGGATATGGCTTAATATTGTTCAAATCATTCTTAAGACTTGGAACGTAGAATAGTTCTTAAATTGAATAAGGTATTTTGGCTGTAGTCACATTGATATGTAATTGAAATTAACTATAGTATATGGCTTAATATTGTTCAAATCATTCTTAAGACTTGGAACGTAGGATAGTTCTTAAATTGAATAAGGTAGTTTGGCTGTAGTCACATTGATAAGTAATTAAAATCAACTAAATCTCGATAAACTATGATTGCATTTGAGACATTTCTTACATAGAGGATATTGCTCTAATGTACGTATATATGTCTATATTTGTAACTACATCTAAGTGTTTGTGTCTATTCATATATCTGTTTGTGTTTGAGTCTGTATGTGTGTGTGTCTGTCTCTGAGTCTGTGTGTATTTGTGTGCGTTTATCTGTCTCTGTGAATGTATTCTTGCGTGTGTACACGTGTGCACATACCCAAGCACATGTGTATACATGACCTTACCAGATAAGTTCTGAAACTTAACTAGTACTGTCCCACTGACAATGCAAGTTTGCACATAAGCACCTCTCCCTCCACTCCGCCTCTCCCTCTCCCTCCTCCAGTAGCCCAGTTATAATTGGCTGGCTGCCAAAACGTAAACAACACAATATTCTTTGTTATCACTAATAGCATGAAGACCCACATACTGCACTGTTGCAGAAAACGACGTTATGTAGGCGGAGCTCACTCAAAGGAGGGCGGAGCCTAAATGCAATGCTGACAGCTACCAAGAGAGACATACTGCCTCATATGAAGGTAAATAGATCATGAAATCATCTGTAGGCAGTGAAAATAGAATACGAATTCAAAATAGCAGTGAACAACAAAATCGAGATAAGTTAAACACAGTGCTTAGAAAGAGAAAGAGGAAAGAGAAAAGAGAGATAGAAGAGGGACGCTCCCCTTCACCAAAATAAAAATGTTTGTTAGCAGACAGTGCAAAATGCACAGGGCCCAACTTGAGGAGAAGGGTTCTGTGTCTGCTGAAAATAGGGGGGGGGGTATTTTTATTTTTTATTTATTTATTTATTTTTTCTCTGCCTACTGGGTTTTCAGAGTCTTCAGGTTCCTTAATATTTACAAAATATTTTATTTTATTTTTTCAGTGAAGCTTCCAATTGATTTTTTTTATATTTTCATACAAACGCCTTCTGGATCATGGTGATCTTGCTTAAATTTGTTCTTATTCCCGTTACAAATATTTTACACAGTCAGAAAGCTCCACTGGCCTCAACAACAACTTGAAACGTAGAGAACCATTATAGGCCATCATACACCTCTTAATTACACGATAAGACGTTTGGTTTCTACAACAAAGTCCCTTCAGTACATGAATGTAATAAAAGAATTCTAGGTACCGAGTACAAACATATTTTTCTATGATACATTCCGTTTCTATCCATGAATTTTATATCTAGGTTGAAAATAAGACATGAAATATAGTCAAATAGGACAATAAATTAATAAATAATCATTGTATGATACCAAATAATTAGTATTTTTAATCATTAATAATTATCAATGAATAAACAATAGTAAATACCTAGTATATAAAACAAAAATGCAGACCAAAAACAGATATATGAAATGTAGGTAATTAAATAGAAAGCAAATAATTAGGCAAATAAGTTAATAAAACAAAAACAATAAATAAATGAAAGTTAAATACCATATACACATACAAAAGTAAAACATCTTTTATGTTTACAGCTTTTGTCTACATCTTTATATATTGTTCTCTCAGACATTTAGTGATTCTAGATAGCTCACACTTACCTGTACATCCACCTAGAAAAATCCAATCGGAAATATCTATCTTGTCAACATATGAATAAATAAATTAGATAATAAACAAAACAAAAAATGATAATTAGATGGATGAGCATATAAATAAGTAAATAAAGAAAAATGTGTGAGGGTATAGAAGACACTACGTATTTTTATTCAACTTAGATAAAGCCAAGAATTTTCTACTTCAGAAACTTTAGAGTGGTAATTATTAATACTAAACACAACGGGGACCCTTAAAAAGCGTTTTTTGGAGGGAGAAGGGGGCTAAAGTCCTCCCCAAACTACGGGGGGGGGGCATTCGACTGTTTGATAATATAGGGGGGGGGGAATAGGGAGTACCAAGCTGTGTATATTCTGTCACAAAGATTATTACAAGGACAAAAACGCGTTATGCTTTGAGAGTGATACGGGGAGAAGGGGGAGAGGAAGAGGGAAAGGGTGGGGGGGAAAGGGAGGAAAAGGGGGGGAAAGGGAGGAGGGTGTGTGTAAAATTACGTCCTACAAGGAAACTCAGACTTTCCTCAAAAACAAACAAGATCTCACGCGGTTTCAACACTTGTCCCTTGTTTCCTTCTCGTGTCGACCGTCGTGTCAGAGTGTGTCGCGCAATAACGAGCCACAGGAAGTCGCGTCAGGTCGTAGCCAGCCGTGTCAAGTCGGAAGAAGAGGGGAGGAGGAGCCTGAGGGGAAGGAGGGAGAGAGGAGGGAGGAGGGAGGAGGGAGGAGGGAGGAGGGAGGAGGGAGGAGGGAGGAGGAGGAGGGAGAGGGAGGAAGAGGCTAGACTCATGTGTTTGCCTTGTCGGCAACTTTTCTCTGCTTATCTGCATCCTTGTGTTTGTCCGTGGCTTAGAGAGGAGGAAGAGGAGGAAGAGGAGGAGGAAGAGGAGGAGAAAGAGGAGGAGGAAGAGTATGAGGATTAGGAGGAGGAAGAGGAGGAGGAAGAGAAGGAAGAGGGGAAAGAGAAAGAACTGGGGAAGAAGACTTTGTAGGAGGGAAAAGGACAAACAGAAGAGGAAGAAGAATAGACAAAGAAACAAAGAGACAAAGGAGGAAGAGGAGGAAGAGGAGGAAGAAGAGTATGAGGAAGAGGAGGAAGAGGAGGAAGAGGAGAACAAAGAGGAGGAGGAAGAGGAGAAACAACTGGGGAAGAGGAGTAAGTAGAATTGAGGTAAAAGACTTTGTAGGAGGGAGGACGAGGACAAACAGGAGAGGAAGAAGAACAAAGAGACAAAGAAGGAAGAGGAGGAAGAGGAGGAGGAAGAGTATGAGGAAGAGCATGAGGAAGAGAAGGAAGAGTATGAGGAAGAGGAGGAGAAAGAAGAGGAATAGGAGAAAGAGGAATAGGAGAAAGAGGAGGAGGAAGAGGAGAAGGAACTGGGGAAGAGGAGAAAGTAGAATTGAGGTAAAAGACTTTGTAGGAAGGAGATGGAAGACAAACAGAAGAAGAAGAACAGGCAAAGAGACAAAGGAGGAAAAGGAGGAAAAGAAGGAAGGAGGAAGAATATGAAGAAGAGGAGGAAGAGTATGAGAAAAAGGAGAAATGGGATGAGAAAGAGGAGGAAGAGGAGGAAGAGGAGAAAGAACAGGGAAAGAGACAAAGGAGGAAAAGAAGGAAGAGGAGGAAGAGTATGAAGAAGAGGAGGAAGGGTATGAGGAAAAGGAGAAGGAGGAGGAATAGGGGGAGAAAGAGGAGGAAGAGGAGGAAGAGGAGAAAGAACAGGTTAAGAGTATTAAGTAGAATTGAGGTTAAAAGACTTTGTAAGAGGAAGGAGGCCAAACAGGAGAGGAAGAAAAGACAAAGAGGCAAAGGAGGTTAAAGATAGGGAAGGAAGGAGAGCATATACAAACAAGGAGGTAGAGAAGTTAGAGGGAAAAATATGAAACATAGGAGGCGAAAGAGGAAAATAGATAAGCGGGGAAGAGAATTGGAAGAGAAAAATGAGGAAAATGAGGCAAAAAAGAATGAAAGAGATATAAGAAGAGGATATAAAGAAAATAAAAAAATTAGAAGAAAAATTAAATATTAAAATAAAAGATAAAAAATTAAAAGATGAAAAGAAGGAACGAGATAAGAAAAAGAGGCAAAGAAAAAAAAATGAATATGTAATGATGGAAGGTTATAAAAAGAGAAATAGATAAAAAAAGAAAAAGTGGAATAGAAAATATTCAAAATAACAAAGTAAATTAAGACATAAGAAAAGTAAGAAAAATTGAGAAAAGAAAAAGGACAAGATGAAAATATTGAAATAGTTAAGATGAATATGAAAAGATAAAACGAAAGAAAGACGAACATTTTGAATATTGAAACGTTTAAAGAGAAAAGAATAAGACATAAATGAACTTACGAAAACATGAATAAACAAAATAAATAGATAAATAAAAGAGAGAAGAAAAATTATACCAAAATTTAAAAAGAACGAAGAAAACCATACAAGTATCAACGTGGAAACCTATACCCCTAACATTACCAACACTCCTGACAACACCAGTAAATGTCGAATCATTCTTAGGACAAAAAACTTCCAAAGATATATCTCACCCACCAAAGGAGACATACAGGAGTTTCGAAACGTATCACACGTAAATAACAAGCACTAAGAGCTGCATTATATATGTCGATTTTATGTATAATTTTGTATTTAATGTTACACATAGTCAGGTGTGATTGATTAATTATTGAGCGGTCGGCGGCGTGATTGGGCCGACACAATAATATGAATTCGTCATTTGAAATATTTCAAGCAAATTAACTATCCTGCCATGGTTTAGGGATTAAGGGCTATTGTTATATATGTATGTAATTATGTATACATACACACACACATTATATATATATATATATATATATATATATAATTGTGTGTGTGTGTGTGTGTGTGTGTGTGTGTGTGTGTGTGTGTGTGTGTGTGTGTGTGTGTGTGTGTGTGTGTCTACACAGACACACAGGTCTAAACAGTTGCAATTTATGACCGTCGCAGTGTCCAGAACAAACAAAAATTACAAATACAAACAATCGCAATCGTACAAAAACTCATCGACTGTGAAAGAAATTGTCAACAAGTTTACTATTCACAAGGAGCATCTCTTAATATTTTACTACCTTTAGGATGCAACGAGGATGAACAAAATACTCTGACTTTAGCAAGAGGAAAATCCAGCACGGAAATGGTTAAACACTGCCATCGCTAACAACCCCACTTGAACACTCAACGAACACGGACTGAGAGAGAATCTTAGGTACACAGAGAGACCAGTGTCTCCTTTTTGGCACTAAATGTTCCTCACTTCCCGAAGAACCTTTTACAGTAATAGTTCGAGGGCGGCCCGGGAGCATCTCAACAATAGGATCGTCTTGCCTTTGGAGCTTATGTCAATAGGAAGATATCCAGTTGGATAGGCAAAGAGGAAGATAAGAGAGCAAGAAGCTGGAGGATGTGAGAGGTGGGAGAAGGAAAAGGAGAAATGGGGTGGAGAGAGAAGGGGAGAGATGGGATAGGTTTTCTGTAGGTTAAGTTCAATATTGAGAAGAACGTCAGCCTTGTAGGGAAAGGTTCAAGAAGGGTTGGAAGATTCCGGATGAGATATGTTGACAAGATATTCATGTCACACAAGAAGAATCTGTGCTTGGTGGAAATAGTTGTCATTATTTAAAAAAAAAAAAAATCATTATGGCACTGAGGCATGAGTAGATGATGTTGATATAATTTTCACATATGCTTTGTGTGTACATATACATTTATATACAAAATACATACATATATATATATATACATATACATTATATATATATGATATATATGTACATATACATTATATATATATGATATATATGTACATATAATACATAAAATATATATATATATATTATATATATATATATATATATACATATACATATATTCTGCATCGTTGTAATACCATTGTAACACAAAATAAAGGATCCTGGTTTAAAATGTCTAGAATCTCAATAATAAAACCCTTGTAGTCATATCTGCTATATATGTTAAAAGACTAAACCCATATCAAATTTCGCTTTAATAAAATACTGTGAAAACTGAGTACAAAAAGCTCTATCAAGGAACTTGATATTTTAAGTGCCTTTGCTGCCTTCAGCATCCTAACACTATCACTAGAGGAACTTAGTATGTATATAATTTTTATTCTGTGTAGAAATTAAGTGAATGTGTTCTAAAGTCTCTAAATAAGGATATATACAAGTTTGAATGAAACTAGGACGTTCTTGTCTGGTAAAGCTTTTTGCCTTAATTTTGTATAAAACATACATACATACATGTATACATACATGTATATATGTGTAATATATATATATTACACATATATACACACATATATATATATATATTACACATATATACACACATATATACATATATATACATATATATATACACATATATATATATATACATACATATATACACACATATATATATATATATATACATATATACACACACATATATATATATATATATATATGCATATATATATACATACATATATATATACACATATATATTACATATATATACACACACACACACATATATACATACATATATATACACACACACACACATATATATATATATATATATATATATATATATATATGTATACACACAATGTATTTACATACATATATGTGTAATAAAACCACCTGGAAAATATAATGGTTTTATTACACATTTTGTGAATCACGTGTTTTTGTTATTTATTCGCAGTATATTATATATATATATATATATATATATATATATATATATATATATATATATATTATATATAATATAAATCCTTAATTAGAACATGTGTTAAGTATTCCACCATACTGAAAATGTTAAAATGTAAAAAAAAAAAAGCGTTTCACATTCAGTAGAATGCAAACCGTATAAAGAAATGGTGTTGTGATATCTGTATTTCTTTTGGAAACCACCGGAATTATTTATTCAGCTGAGGAAAATGTTGCTCTGTATCTATCCCTATTATCTACTTCTATAATAAGTCTCGCATCATCAGTTTACAGTGCACGACAGCGTTGCGAGATTGTCTAAAATAGAAAGACTGGTAGAATACGATCCATAACAATGCCACCTGTCCAGATGGTTTTATGGGAAGGCTCCTCTGTGCAAAAAAAAAAAAAAAAAAAAAAAAAAAAAAAAAAAAAAAAAAAAATCAGAATATAGATTAATCTATAATATGAATATCAACAAGTTATCAAATCGCACATATAATGCCCCTAAAGTAAGATATAATAAATAAGTAAATAAATAAATGAATAAATAAAAGATAGATGTATTGTTACCCTTCATCATATCTACTAACCTATGGCTCTCATACCTTAAAATATCGCCTCGTCATTTCCTCTTGCCCTGTGCTCCATCAATTAATATGAAACTTGAGCAGCAACTAATATTCGCTCAATGTAGGAATCACCGATATATCAATTTTTGAAGACGGGTTTCTTAACCTTTATCATAGATAAATCAAAGATTAACTTTTCAACATCGAAGAGAGGAAACTATTCTTCTCCGTGTGTTTCCTAAATCCAAAGTCCTGTGAAAGATTCTACGGATTAAATAATTAGACAAATTTAATGAAATAAGGATTAAGGCATGTATATATACATATATACATGATTAGTACATACATACATATATATGTAAGGTATATCAGCACATATGCGTCTAAAATGCATACATATACAACATATACATACAATTTTATATACATACATATATACAAAACGCATCTTCCCACGCAGATGCACATATACATGCACATAAAAGATAAGAATATTTTGTATGCAAGTACACATGTGTATACTATACATATTCATAGCAATTTTGCTTTATGGCCTGAAAGAAGACTGAACTTTTATATGGGAGAACTTTAACTGGCTTAGAAGGGATTTGAAAGGTGTAGGAGAGTACGAGTATTTCTTTTTTTCCTAATGAAAAAAAAATCAAAGTATGAAATATATATATATATATATATATATATATATATATATATGTATATCATATAAATGTATATTCATATATATGTATATATATATATATATATATATATATATATATATATACATATAGATATATATACATATAATATATTATATATACATATATATATATATATATTATATATATATATATATACAGATATATATATACATATATATATACATATAATATATATATATATATACATATATATGTATATTTTCATATAATATAAATATATATATATATATATATATATATATATATATATATACATATATATATTATATGGAAGAAAGTATACGCTGGACTCGACGTTCGTCAATATATATTCCGACGTTTCGAACCCTATATATATATATATCATATTCATATAAATATGTATATTATATATATATAATATATATATATATATAAATACACACATACATATATATACATATATATACATATATATTATATGTATATATATACATTATATACATATATATATATATATATATACATGTATATATATATATATATGTATATATACATATATTATATACATATATATTATATATATGTATATATACATATATTATATTACATGTATATATGTATGTTTATATATATACAATATATATATATATATATATATTTGTGTGTGTGTGTGTGTGTGTGTGTGTGTGTGTGTGTGTGTGTGTGTGTGTGTGTGTGTAGCTAATTTTCTTAACAAGTAAAAATAATGCATTTGAACTATTCAAGCTTAAAATGAACTCCATAAGAACATCGACATACATAAAAACTTCCTCCTATATCAAACAAAAGTTAATTCTATTCATCCCCATCTCATGGAAACACACGTTCTTTGATCTGGCCTTATATTTTCAACACAGTCCTGCATTAGCCACCTGTGGTCCACTGTTTAGTTCAAAGGCTTTTGGAAATTCCCTTTGAGATCACTCCGGGACAAAGGAAGTGTGTGGTCGAGAAGTGTGGAAACATGGAATTGTATGGTGACCATATACAGAGAGGCTCTCACCCCATTTGGGGAGAAACAATTATTGCATTATGTACAAAGTTTAAAGGACCAGACTCTCTTGGGCCGAGGGTCTGAAGAGTTACGGGCCAGGAAAGGGTCGAGGAAGTTTCGGGTCTAACACACATATGAACGCACGCTCAAACGTACATACTGAATACACATACATACATACATACATACATTCATACATACAAATATTACATACATACATACAAACATACATACATATATACAAGTATATACTTACTGTGCACATATGCACTCATATGTAAAGGTTCTTGGGATTTTCGGGCAAACATACATACGAACGCACGCTGAAATGTACATACTGAATACATATACAGTCATACATACATACAAGTATATGCATACATACAAGCACATATAAGTATATGTATATATATATATATATATATATACATACAAGTACATACATATATACAAGTATGTGTATATATAAGGGTACATACATATATACAAGTACATACTGTACGTAGATACTTTCAAGTATATACATACTGTATATACATACATATACGCAAGTATGCACATACAAGTATATGCATACATAGAAATGTGCACACACAAATATATACATATACACACATACAGATATATACATACATACAAAGTTATATACGTATATACTAATGTATCATACATGTCAATGCATACAAATACATACACATAGACGAATACAAACAAACTAGTATCTACACATGTACACACACACACACACACACACACACACACACACAAGTACAAACACGCACGCACACGCACACACGCAAGCGCACGCACACGCATGTACTCACGCACACACACACGTACACACACATACACATACGCACACACACACACACACACACACACACACACACACACACACACACACACACACACACACACACACACACACACACACACACACACACACACACACACACACACACACACACACACACACACACACACACACACATACACACAAAATCCCCCACCGTCACGCCCCAACGCGATCTCAACAAAACCCTCCTAACTAAACTTTGGTCTAAACTCGCCAAGACTTAAGAAGGATCGTCTCTTCTCTAGAATCAAGGGGACGCCAAAAGGGGTTTACACTGGATAGATGATTTTTTCCTAAACTTTTTAGAAATTAGAAAACTCGTACTAGAATACTTCTTTATTATTTGTGAGTTTATATTCTGAAATAATTTCATTCTTTCACGATGAACCTAGTAAGATTTTATTTTTAATGTTTCAAATAGTTCATAAATACATAAACATGATCAACACGTGTTTCCTGTAACAAAAATGAAATAATGCGAGATGTGAGAATATTAAGTATGTTTAATGAGGCATCAAACTTATCATATTATGTTTCAAGGGTTTCGAATGAATTTGTGTTTTAACCATATCTCATTCTGCTGTGGAAATACAATGCGGTTGGCAACCTACTACAACATTACGTCAATTTATAAATTTATTTATCTATTGAATAACTTATTTCTATTTATCTTTAACAATGCTCTCGATTGAACTACTTTGAATTATTCCAGACGATATCTTCATTATCTTTCCTCACCACAAAAATTAGTCAGAAAAATTACGTTTGTGTACAGCAACAAGTTAACTGTTGCATGTCTCGTCTGTATACAATCTAGTCTACCTTCAAGCGATTATATTCGGCCAAGAGGAGATTTACATCAATTAACGAGTAAATATTGTGATGGGCGCTGAGAATTCATTGTAGATATCTCCATTCTCTGCTACTTCGCGGACCCAAGACAGTGACTTTCGCATGAAAAACAGCTGTAGTGTTTAATTACTCAAGGCTCAGGGTGCAGAGATATATTACATATATATGTATAAACATACATGTGTGCGTGTGCATGAAAATATTATGTATATAAATTCATCTCTGTTTTGATGAAGCGTATTATATATATATATATATATATATATATATGTGTGTGTGTGTGTGTGTGTGTGTGTGTGTGTGTGTGTGTGTGTGTGTGTGTGTGTGTGTGTGTGTGTGTGTGTGTGTGTGTGTGTGTGTGTGTGTGTGTGTGTGTGTGTGTGTGTGTGTGTGTGTGCGTGCGTGTGTGCGTGTGTGTGTGTGTGTGTGTGTGTGTGTGTGTGTGTGTGTGTGTGTGTGTGTGTGTGTGTGTGTGTGTCTGCGTGAAGGTATGCACTTATGTATGCATGTGCGCATATATGCAGGGAATATATGTGTGTATGTACATATTATATGTACAGTCTGTGTGTATGTATGTGAGGACAGATGGATGGATGGGAAGGTTTAATAGACGGATTGACAGATGGATGTACGGTTGAATGGATTGATGGATGTACAGATGGATGCATGAATGAATGGATGAATATACATATGTAATGTTTGTATGTGTATGAATACATGTATGTTTTTTCGCCTACATATTTGTGATCATACAATTATCTACCATAATGCAGACACTGAACCTTATTGCATTTGATTTGATTTTTTATTCATTTATATTTTTTACAAAAAACGAAGTATCTACGGATATGTATTATATGGGCAATTCTAAGTCCATCTCTACATTCAATAATGCAATTAATCTAATTACATAGAAGTAATTAGAATTCGCAATTAATTAAAGAACGATCCGAAATTAATCTAGCCTGTATTGGGATGATTTTTTACGATCATCAGATGCTGTAATTTAGCGTGCCATAGTTTTTGTCGCCAAATTTAAATTACTCGTCAAAATATAATGAACAGTACAACTTTATGACACTTGACCATCCTCTCGTTCATCTTTCTCGAAATCAGATTTCATATTACATTTCTCGTTTTTTTTTATCTTTGTCTTCTGTACTTTATCAAGCGATATATTTGACACATTTTCAGTAGTAAAGCCGGCAAGGTCATCATATCAAAACAAAGGTAAGACACGTAGTAATGGATTTAAATTGGACAAATTTAGGTTAAGCGAGATAGGCAAGGACTGGTTTACCAATAGAGTGATTAATGAATAGAATACCCTTTGTAATCATGTAGCGACAGCTGAAACAATTGGTTGTTAGATAAGATTAGATACTATGTGGACAGTGATGGCAGGCGGTCAGGGACATGAAACTATTTAGTGTAGGCCTTAAGGTCTCTTGCAATCTCCTCCATTCATATGTTATCATGTTCTTTACAAGACTTTTCTCCTTTATCAGTGTCTTTTATAATTTTATACGCCCTTGATTCATGTACTCGTATTGGGTTGATTTTCATCATGATTTTTTTTTTTTTTTTTTTTTTTTTTTTTTTTTACCTCGCTTCCCTTCTACTGCCTCTTCATACTTTCCCTTCCCCCATTTCCCTTTCTTTCCTTCCTTTATCGTTCTTATTCTTCCCTTTATTTCCCTCAGCTTTTACCTCCAGTTTCGTCACATTCCAGGACTTTTCTCCCTTTTCTTTGTCTTTGTTAACAGAAGACCATAAGAATGAAGGAGACCTCAAGAGACCATAAGGCCTATACAAGGCAGTTTCACTTCCAGTTTCATCTCATTCCAGGACTTTTCTCCCTTTTCTTTGTCTTTGTTAACAAAAGACCATAAGAATGAAGGAGACCTCAAGAGACCATAAGGCCTACACAAGGCAGTTTTACTTCCAGTTTCATCACATTCCAGGACTTATCTCCATTTTCTTTGTCTACACAAGGCAGTTCCATGTGCATTAGTATCTGTCATCCCTGTCCATAAAGTTATTTAACCTTCTCTTAAAGCAACCAATTGTTTCAACGTTCACTAAGAGGCTGGATGACCGCGTTGTGAACAGCTGCCCAGGATGTAACACTTCACCCCATACCATACAACACATAATGGAAGACTGCATTATACACAATCATGCACGCAAACAACACAACATACGCTCTATAAAGGATTTGTGGGAAAACCCAGTTTCGGCTATGGCATTCCTTGGGGAGACGGGACTGCTCGGACAGACAGTCTAGGGAACGACAACGACAACAACAACAACAACGTTCACTAAATGGTTACCAAGTCTATTCTATTCTTTGGGCCACTTAGTTGATTAAATTATTTTTGCCTATTTCCTTCTTAAACCTAGATTTTTCCAATTTAAAACCATTACTACGAGTTCTGTCTTGCTGCCTTGATATAATGACCTTGCCTGTATTACCCATTTTAAAGCCATTGGCCCATCTGAATACCTCTAATAGATCGCCTCGCACATTTTGTCTTTCTAGAAAATGCAAGGATATTCAACACTGTCCTCGTTTGGAAATTTTCTGAGGTCTTGAATCATTTTGGTCATTAAGAACAAAAGAATGAAGGAGACTGCAAGAGACCATGAGGCCTACACTAAGCAGTTCCATGTCCATCATCACCTGCCATCCCTATTCATAAAGTTGTTTAACCGTTTCTTAAAACAACTGATAGTTTCAGCTCACTATATGGTACTAATTCATTTCATTCATTCACCACCCTATTAATAAACCAATTCTTGCCTATTTCCTTCTTAAATCTAAATTTGTTCATATCAAATCCATTACTGCGAGTCCTGTCCTGTTGTATTAATATGATGACCTTTTTTGCATAAACCTTGTTAAAACCTTTGATCCACTTAAACACCTCTATGAGATCAGCCCGCACTCTGCATCTTTCCAGAGAGTGTAAGGTAAGGTGCCTAAGCCTCTCTTCATAAAGCAAATTTCTAAGCCCATGTATCACTTTGGTCATTCTTCTCTGTACCGATTGTAGTGAATTAATATCCATTCTATAGAACAAACTCTAAATCCATACACAATAGTTGTTTTCTTTTTTCTTCAATGAAAACCTGTTTTACTTCCCTTTTGATATGCTTACTCCTTTGTAAAATTACGATGAAAGACTTAGTACACTCCCAACTTTTACTTAAGTCAATATATTTATGGCATGCGATTGACAGTTACCGATATGTTTATTAGAAACGACACGCAGAGCATTAGCTATTACTAATGTAGGCTCCGCCCTCGCATAATATTTTTCTAAATATATTTACTGGAGTATTCTAAAAAAAGATTCTTCCAAGGATTTATATAAGATTTATATAAGGAAAGTTTTATATAAGGAAATATTTTTTTCTTCTAAGAATGCCACCATAAGATTCTCACAGTATTATTCTTTAGAAAGTCCTTTCTAAGGAGTTATATAAGATTTATATATATATATATATATATTATATATATATAATATAATATATATATATACATATATATATACATATATATATATATATATTTTTAGGAATACTACAGTTAATCATGTAGACCATCATCCTCTTCCCTTTACTCTTCCTTTCACAGAAACCTGTGTGTGTGTGTTTGCGTACGTGTATGTCTGTGTATGCGTGTGAGTCTGTGTGTGTTTCTATTTGCGTGTCTATGTGCGTGTATATTTGTGTGTGTCTATGTCTGTGTGTTTATATGTGTTTGAGTATGTGACTATGTATTTGTTTAGACGTATGTATGTGACTATGCGTTTGTTTGGACGTGTGTATGTATGTGAATAGGCATATATGTTTGTGTACGTATGCGTGTACGTTTATGTATGTATGCGTATGTGTGTATGAATATACGTATGCATTAAAACATGCATCCACTTTGCCTCATCCCCTAAATCCTTACAACGCGTCCTTCCATTTGTTTATCTCCTCCCAGACTTTGTCCATGAAGTGCTCTGGCCTTGGTTGCCTTTGTCCTTTCTCCCATTTTCTACAAAGGAAGTCCTTGTTCAGAACCCTCTTAACTTCTCTTGAACCTTTACTGGGTCCAAACTCTAAGTTTCTAGCTGTGATATTATTTTCACTTTATTTTGATTTCTTTTCTTTTCTTTTTTATCTCTTTAATGATATTTTTGTTTTTGTGTTGTCTTCTACTAAGGTCTTATGGGAAATGGATTTATCTACACATGCACGTGCGTGCGCGCTCACACACACACACATTTGACAACTGTACATACACACACATACACACACGTGACAACTGTACACACACACACGCACATACACATAGGCGACAACTGTACACACACGCACACATACACACACGTGACAACTGGACACGCACACACACACACACACACACACACACACACACACACACACACACACACACACACACACACACACACACACACACACACACACACACAAACACTCATTATACAGTGTATATATATATATATATATATATATATTATATATATATATATATATATATATCTTCACCATTTTCCCAATAACCATGCATTTGTTGGTGTGACTAGGTCCCATTTTCTCTTATTTAGGTAAAAGCCTCCAAGTCACCTTTTCACAAAATTATTTCTCTGCCACAATCTTCTTCCTTTCATTTTCCCATCTTTTATAATTCTGTATTATTTCGCCAACCTCATCCATCATCAACTTTAATTTCCCAACATTAAAATATTTGTTGTTATTAACCTGTTAGTCGTTTGATCCTATTTGGTCACTTTTGTCTTTCTTATTTTTCCCAAGTTCAAACCTAGACGCTTTCCGTATCTTCCTCCTCCTCCTCTTCGTACTCCTCCTCCTCCTCCTCCTCTTCCTCCTCCTCCTCCTTCTCTTCCTCCTCCCGTCCTTTCTCCTTCTACATCACCACCTCCACCACCATTTCCTCATCCTAACCCTCTTCCCCCTCCTCTTCCCTCTTCCCCCCGCCTCCTCCCCTCTTCCCTCTTCCCCCCTCCTCCTCCCCTCTTTCCCCCCTCCTCCTCCTCCCCTCTTTTCCCTCAAACTCATTTGCCTTACATTACTTACTCTTTCCACACCGGTCTGGCACCGGAAACGGCGCCTTGGGCGGCCCCCCCTCCCTCCCCCTCCCCTCCCCTCCCTCCCCCTCCCCTCCCTCCCCCTCCCCCTCCCTCCCTCCCTCCCTCCCACCCTTCGTCTCCCAAACACTCTCCTTCCTTCCCATTTCCCCTTCCCTATCTCCTTTCCTCCTCTTACCTTTACTCCCATACTCTCTTCCCTCGTTTCCCTTTCCTCCCCTCCCATCTTCCCTTCCTCTCCTCTTCCCTTCCTCTCCTCTTCCCTTCCTTCCTCTCCCCTGTCTCATTTCCCCTCTCCCCTGTATTCCCATCTCACACAATTCCTCTCCCCTCTTATATCTCCTATTTCCCTCATCTCTCCTTCATTTCCCTTCCCCTCGTCTCTCCTCCATCTCCCTTCCCCTCATCTCCCCCACTTTTCCCTCATCTCCCCTTCCTTCTCCTCCACTTCCCTCACTTCCCACCAGATCTCCCCTCAATTTCCTCCCCTCTTTTCTTATCACATCTCCCCTCAATTTCCCTCTCCTCCCTCATTTTCTGATCTCTCCTCCCTTTTTTCTCCCCTCCTTGTCTTATATCTCCTCCCTTCTTCCTATTCCCTTATTTTCTCCGCCTTTCTTCTCCCCTCCTTCTCTCATATAATCTTCCTTCTTATCCTATTCCTTTATGTCTCCTCCCTTCTTCTCTCCTCCTTCCATCATATCTCCTTCTAATATATCTCCTCCCATATTTTTCCTCCCTTTTTCTCCCCTCCATCCCTCGTATCTCCTCCCTTCTTCTCTCCTCCCTTCCTCTCACCTCCTTCTCTCATATCTCCTCCCTTATTCTCTCCTCTCTTCTTCTCCTCTCCTTTCCTCATATCTCCTCCCTTCTTCTTTCCTTCTCTCATATCTCCTCCCTTCTTCTCTCCTCCCTTCCTCTCACCCCCTCTCATATCTCCTCCCTTATTCTCTCCTGTCTTCTTCTCTTCTCCTTTCCTCATAACTCCTCCCTTCTTCTTCCTTTCTTCATATTTCCTCTCTCCTTCTCTCCTCCCTTCCTCTCCCCTCCTTCTCTCATATCTCCTACATCATTCTCTCCTCCCTTCTTCTTCCTTTCTTCATATTTCCTCTCTCCTTCTCTCCTCCCTTCTTCTCCCCTCCTTTTCTCATATCTTCTCCTTCATTCTCTCCTCCCTTCTTCCCCCCTTCCATCATATCTCCTCCCTTCTTCTCCCCTCCTTCCATCATATCTCCTCCCTTCTTCTCCCCTCCTTCCATCATATCTCCTCCCTTCTTCACCCCTTCCATCATATCTCCTCCCTTCTTCTCCTTTCTCCTTCCTTCATATCTCCTCCCTTATTCTCCCCCTCCTTCCCTCATATCTCCTTCCTTATTCTCCACCCCTTTCTATATATCTCCTCCCTTCTCTCA
>NC_134779.1:24190430-24217930 GCF_046742065.1 Oratosquilla oratoria | reverse complement strand
GTGTGCGTGTGTGCATATTATATATATATGTATATATATGTATATATACTGTATATTTACATCTCTTTATTTCCCCCCTCCGTCATTCTTTTCCATCAATCAATCAATCTTGTTCCACTTCCATCCTCATTACACATCCCTTCACTTCCCTCATCTCCCTTTCACACTTCCTCTCCTTCTCCCTCCCGGTTCACTTCCACCTCCTTCCCCCCTTCCCTCCCTCCCCTTCACCCCTCCCTTCCTACCCCCTTCACCTTCCCCCCTACCCCCTCCTTTAAACTCCTCTTCCGTTCCACTTAATTCCAGTTTCACTTTCACTTTGCCCATTCCATTCCCAGGCCCCTCCTGTTCCATTAGCCCCTCGTTAACTCCAGCCACGTCCCAGCCACGTCCCAGCCACCTCCAGCCCAACGCCGCAGCCGCCGCCGCAGCCGCCGCCTTTGTGGGGGAAGGGGAAAGGGGGATGGGGGAAGGGTCCTCGTACCATTTTTTGGGGTCCTCAACTTGCTAGAAATCGACTCAACTTGATAAAAATTGAGGTGGGGATTGGCTGAAGGCTGAGGGAGAGATATAGAGATAAGGAGGGAAGGAAAGATATATATATATATATATATATATATATATATATATATATATATATATATATATAGAGAGAGAGAGAGAGAGAGAGATAGAGAAGAGAGAGATAGAGAAGAGAGAGAGAGAGAGAGAGAGAGAGAGAGAGAGAGAGAGAGAGAGAGAGAGAGAGAGAGAGAGAGAGAGAGAGAGAGAGAGAGAGGAGAGGAGGAGGAAGAGGAAGAGAAAAGGGTAAAGAAATGTGTTCGCGAATGACAGACTGAGGGAACGAAGGAAGGCAGGAGGGACTTGGAGTAGAAGAGGGTAAGGGTGAGGGAGAAAGAGATGGAGTGAGGGTGAGAGTGTTGGCGAAGGAGAGGGATAGGGTGAGGTTAAGGGTGAACATTGAGTGTAAGGGTGAGTGTGAGGATAAGGATGAGGCTGATCGGGTTTCTGAACGTGAGAGTGAAGGTTAGGGTGCGTATGAATGAGTGTGAAGTTGAGGGTTAAATTGAGGGTTAAGTTGAAGGTTGGGTTAAGGGTTAAGTTGAAGGTTAAGAATTAAGTTGAGGGTTGAGTGTTACGTTGAAGGTTAAGTTAAGGGTTAACTTAATGGTTATGTTGTGGGTTAAGTTGAGGGTTGAGTTGGAGGTTAAGTTGAGGGTTAAGTTGGAGGTTAAGTTGAAGGCTAAGTTGAGGGTTAAGTTGAGGGTTAAGTTGAGGGCTAGGTTGAGGGTTAAGTTGGAGGTTAAGTTAAGGGTTAAGTTGGAGGTTAAGTTGAGGGTTAAGTTGAGTGTTATGGTGAGTGTATTGGTAAGGGCGAGATTGATTGTGAGGGTGAGGGAGAGAGAAAATGAGGAGAGTTGGGGAAACAAAGAGGAGAAAGAGCAGAAAAGAGGTATATTTGGAGAAGGAGAGGAGGAAGAGGAGGAGGTGAGAAGGAGAGAGAGGCAGGAGGAAAGAGAGGAAGGAGAGGTGGGAGATGAGGGAAAATGTATGGGAAATGAAGAGAACAGGAAGGAGAATATTTAGGGGGAAAATGAGAAACTGGAAGAAAATGAGAAACTGGTAGAAAATGAGAAACTGGATGAAAATGAGAAACTGGAAGAAAATGAGAAACTGGTAGAAAATGAGAAACTGGATGAAAATGAGAAACTGAAAGAAAATGAGGAACTAGAAGAAAATAAGAAACTGGAATAAAAAGAGGAACTGGAATAAAATGAGAAATTGGAAGAAAATGAGAAACTGGAAGAAAATGAGAAACTGGTAGAAAATGAGAAACTGGATGAAAATGAGAAGCTGGAAGAAAATGAGGAACTAGAAGAAAATGAGAAACTTGAAGAAACTGAGAAACTGAAAGAAAATGAGGAACTAGAAGAAAACGAGAAACTGGAATAAAAAGAGGAACTGGAATAAAATGAGAAATTGGAAGAAAATGAGAAACCGGAAGAAAAAAGGTGTTTGTGGATGTCTTAAGAGGGACTTTGGAGTGTTGAAGTTTCTGTCAATTCAAAGAGAAAGGACAGATGTGGGATAAGAGAGAGAGAAAGAGAAAAAAAATGTTTTGCAGAGAATCAAAAAGTACCGAAAAGAAGGAACGAAAAACGAAATAATAAGGGTAGGGCTTGTGAGACACCTCCATTATTATTAATCATTATCATCATCATAATTTTCATCATTATATTCTATTATTCTATTATTATTATTATTTTACTATTATTATTATTTTTCTTATTTTTCTTTTGGATGATGGACGGCTACAGAAGTAAATGAATTCTTACAAGGATCAGGGTTCTGTATGGCGATGGCGAATGTGGAAAAATCGACGGAGAGAGGGAATGAGCAAAGGACAGATAGAAAGAAACACACAGAAACACACACACACACACACACACACACACACACACACACACACACACACACACACACACACACACACACACACACACACACACACACACACACACACACACACACACACACACACACACGACTCGGTGGCGCAGTTGGTAGAGCGATGAACTACTAGCATGGTGGTGGTGCGCGTAGTGCTTGGTTCGAATCCTGCCCAGGACCGAAATTATTTCGGTACAGCTGCGCTTCGGGTCGTTACTCTGACTCTCGTGGGCGGGGAGTTGGGTGTGTGTGTGTGAGTGTAAGGTCATATCATTACCCATAGATCGGACCTACGAGCTCTGAGCTCTCTTCCACGAGGGAAATAGCTGTCGATCACGAGTCCAACACGTGATCCAAAGACCAAGTGGAAAAAAAATACACACACACACACACACACACACACACACACACACACACACATCATATTATATATATATATATATATATATATATATATATACATATATATATATATATATATATATATATACATGGAAAGAGAGAGAGAACAAAGGAGAGATAAACAGAAAATAAGGGGAAGAAAGCTTAGAGAGAGAAGGGAGAGAGAGGAAGGGGGAGGGGGAGAGAGGGAGGGGTAAAGAGGAAGGGGTTGAGAGGGAAGTGAGAGTGAGGGGGATGGGAGAAAGAGAGGGGGATGGGAGAAAGAGAGGGGTAGAAAGAAAGGGAAAGGGAAAGAGAAGGGGAAAGTGAATAGGAAGGAGGGAAGGGGAGAGGGAAGTGAGAGTGAGGGGGATGGGAGAAGGGGGAGAAAGAGAGGGAGGGGGAGAAAATGAGGGATGGGAGAAAGAGAGGGGGAGAAAGAAAGGGAAAGGGAGAGAGAAGGGGAAAGTGGATAGGAAGGAGGGAAGGGGAGAGGGAAGTGAGAGTGAGGGGGATGGGAGAAGGGGGAGAAAGAGAGGGAGGGGGAGAAAGAGAGGGAGGGGGAGAAAGAGAGGGAGGGGAGAAAGAGAGGGAGGGGAGAAAGAGAGGGAGGGGAGAAAGAGAGGGAGGGGAGAAAGAGAGGGAGGGGAGAAAGAGAGGGAGGGGAGAAAGAGAGGGAGTGGGAGAAAGAGAGGGAGGGGGAAAAGAGGATGGGGAGAAAGAAAGTGAAAGGGAGAGAGAAGGGGAAAGGGGAGAGGAAGGAGGGAAGGGGAGAGGAAGGAGGGAAGGGGAGAGGAAGGAGGGAAGGGGAGAGGGCGGGGAAAGGGAGAAGGGGGGAAGGGGAGAGGGAGGGAAGGGGAGAGGGAGGGAAGGGGAGAGGAAAGGGAAGAAGGGAAGATCAAGGAAAATAAACTAATACGAGGAAATAGGGAGGGAAGGGGGAATGAGGGAGGACTAAAGAAATGACGAGAAGAGAAAGTTGACGTCAGAAAACCTTCTGGAAGGAAGGAAGCAAAGTCTTTGGGAGTTTTTTTTTCATTTTTGAGTTCTTGAAGATTATATGGGCCGGAGGGAGAAGAAGAAAATGGGAAGAGGAGTTCGAGGATGAGGGGGAGGGATAAGGAGGGAGAAAAGGAGGAGGAAGAGGATGAAGAGGAAGAGGAGGTGGAGGGGAGGAAGAGGAGAAGGAAGAGGAGGAAGAGAAAGAAGAAGAGGAAGAGGAGGTGGAGGGGAGGAAGAGGAATTGGAGGACGAGGAGGAGGGACGAGGAGGAGAAAGGAGGAGAAAGGAGGAGGAAGAAGAAGAGGAGGAAGAAGAGGAAGTGGAGGAAGAGGAGGAAGAAGAGGAAGAGGAAGAGGAGGAGGAGGGGGAAGAGGATGGGGAGGAGCAGGAAGAAGAAGAGGAAAAAGAAGAGGAGTACGGAAGGAGAAGAAAATGGGAAGAGTTGGAGGATGAGGAGAGGAGGGAAAGAAGGCGAAGGAGGAGGAGACGGAGGGAAGGAGGGAGTGGAAGAGGATATGAAGGGAGGGAAAGAGGGGAGAGATGGAGGAAAAATGGAAGAAAGATAAGGAGGAAAAGAGAAAACATAAATAATACCAAAAAAATGGTGGTGGCTGATTGCTTAGGTAGAAACCCGAGAAGAATTTAGGGAAGAATAAAGGAAAGTCTTCATCACCTTAAAAAGTGCTTCCCTTTGCTGATTGAAATCGCCTAGCGACATCTAGAATAGCATTATAAGAGCATAACAACAAAGGGGACTACCAGAGACCATAGGGCTTACACTAGGAACTTGGTCGTTTAACATGGATCTGATAAACCAAGTTTGTAGTAATGTTTATTTAAATAAGAACATAAGATTGGAGGAGATTGCAAGAGACCATAAGACATTCACTAGGTAGTTCCATGTCCATTACCATGTCATTCACATCCATAAATTCATCTAATCTTCTTTCAAAACAAGTAGTTTCAACGCTCAGTACATCGTTACCAAGTCTATTCCATTCGTTAACTACCCAATTAGTAAACCAAGTAAACCAGTTCTTGCCTATTTCCTTCTTAACCATAAAATTTGCTTAATCTAAACCAATTACTACGAGTATTGACCAGCTGTCTTAATATGATGACCTTGCTTGCATTATACTTGTTAAATCCTTTGACCCATCTGAACACCTCTGTTAGATCACCCCCACACTCGTGACAAAGTCAATAATCAAATGTTACCTCCAAAGGGCTAAGGGTATGAAAAGGATTTTTTGTAATGTATTATACTTGTTAAAGCCTTTGACCCATTTGAACACCTCTATTAGATCACCCCACACTCTACGTCTTATAATGAAAGACGTAAGATATGGATCAAAAGGTCTCCTGTCGGCATGCTCCGCCTTTGTAACAAAGTCAATAATCAAATGTTACATCCAAAGGGCTAAGGTTATGAAAAGGATTTTTGTAATGCATTATACTTGTTAAAGCCTTTGACCCATTTGAACACCTCTATTAGATCACCCCACATTCTACGTCTTATAATGAAAGACGTAACAAAGTCAATAATCAAATGTTACATCCAAAGACCTAAGGTTATGAAAAGGATTTTTTGTAATGTATTATACTTGTTAAAGCCTTTGACCCATTTGAACACCTCTATTAGATCACCCCACACTCTACGTCTTATAATGAAAGACGTAACAAAGTCAATAATCAAATGTTACATCCAAAGGGCTAAGGTTATGAAAAGGATTTTTGTAATGCATTATACTTGTTAAAGCCTTTGACCCATTTGAACACCTCTATTAGATCACCCCACACTCTACGTCTTATAATGAAAGACGTAACAAAGTCAATAATCAAATGTTACATCCAAAGACCTAAGGTTATGAAAAGGATTTTTTGTAATGTATTATACTTGTTAAAGCCTTTGACCCATTTGAACACCTCTATTAGATCACCCCACACTCTACGTCTTATAATGAAAGACGTAACAAAGTCAATAATCAAATGTTACATCCAAAGACCTAAGGTTATGAAAAGGATTTTTTGTAATGTTCTACGCGGGATTTTCGAGGGATCAAACTTCGTGAAAGGAGAATGTGGAAGAGGGAGAAGATGATAGGGAGGAGATTAGGATCATGGCGTGTTTAGGGAGGAAGAGAAGGAGAAAGGAAGAAATAGGGAAGAAAATTGGGATAAGGAAAGGCACCTAACCATTCTGGGGATTATATGGGAGCGCTTTGTAGTTCTTACACGCGAGAGAAAAATAGGGATTAGGGAGTGAATAGGGAGTGAATAGGGAAAGAGTTGGGAAGAAGAAACAATCGATGGTAAAGAATGGAGTAGAGAGAAAAGGAAAAGAAGGAGAGGAGAGGAGAGGAGAGGAGAGGAGAGGAGAGGAGAAGGCAGGGGGGGGGAGTGAACGCAAGGAAGGGGAAGAGGAAGAGCAGGGAAGAGGAAGAGGAAGAGAATAGGGAGGAGGAGGAAAGAGAAGAAGAGTGAAAGAAAGAGAGGGAGTGGAGCGTGGAAAAGAGAGAGGGGATGGAAAGGGAACGTGAGAAGGGAAAGAGAGGGGAGTGGAGCGGAAGAGAGGAGGGAGAAAGGAAAGAGGGAGAGGAGCGGGGAGAAGTGAAGAGAGGAAGGGGAGCGGGAGAAGAGAGAGAGGGAGAGAGAGAGAGAGAGAGAGAGAGAGAGAGAGAGAGAGAGAGAGAGAGAGAGAGAGAGAGAGAGAGAGAGAGGAGAGAGAGAGAGAGAGAGAGAGAAGAGAGAGAGGGAGGGAGAGAGAGAGAGAGAGAGGGGCGAGAGAGAGGGAGAGAGAGAGGGAGAGAGAGAGAGGGAGAGAGAGAGAGAGAGGGAGGGAGAGAGAGGAGAGAAAGAGAGGGGAGAGGGGAGAGGGGAGAGAGAGAGAGAGAGAGAGAGAGAGAGAGAGAGAGAGAGAGAGAGAGAGAGAGAGAGAGAGAGAGAGAGAGAGAGAGAGAGAGAGAGAGTGAGAAGGGAAAGAGAGAGAGGGGAGAGGAAGAAGGGAGAGAGGGAGGGGAGGAGGAAGAAGGGAGAGGGAGGGGAGCGATGTAAGAGGGTATGGAAAGCTAGTAAAGAATGATGTGGTGGGAGGCGGGGAGGGAAAATGGAGATGGTTGGAGGGAAGTCAACTTTGAGGGCTGTCGAAGGGATTTTTCAGTATTAAAGTTTCTGAGGCCGGAAGAAGGATGGGGGGAGAGAGGGGAAGGGGGAGAGCGAGGGGGAGGGGAGGGGAGGGGGGATAGAGGGAGAGGGGGAGAGGGGGAGGAGGAGGGAGAGGGAGAGGGGGAGGAGGGAGAGGGGGAGGAGGGAGAGGGGGAGGGAGAGGGGAGGAATGAGAGGGAGGGGGAAGGAGAGGGGAGGGGAGAGGGGGAGGGTAGGATACGGAGGGAAAGGTGGAGAGGTAGGGGAAAGAGGAGAGGGAGGGGGGAGGTGGAGAGGGAGGAGAGGGGGAGAGGGAGGAGAGGGAGGAAGGAAGAGGCTGGAGAGAGACAGGGGAAAGAAGAGAAGGGAAAGAGGAGAGGGGAAAGAGGAGATGGGAAAGAGAGGGGAGAGAGGAGAGGGGAAAGGTGGGAAAGAGGAGAGGGAAAAGGAGAGGGTAAAGAGAAGAGGGGACAAGGGAGAGAGGGGAAAAGAGGAGAGAGAGGGGGAGAGAGGAGAGGGGAAAGAGGAGAGAGTGGAAAGAGAAAAGAGAGTGGAAAGATAAAAGAGAGGGGAAAGAGGAGAGAGGGGAAAGAGGAGAGAGGGGAAAGAGGAGAGGGGAAAGAATAGAGAGAGGGGAAAGAGAAGAGAGAGCGGGGAGAGGAGGTGGAAGAGGAGAAGGAGGATAGGAAGAGGATGAAGGAATAGAGAAGGAATAGAGACCGAATGGGTGGAAAGAAAATAATAAGGATGGAAGATGGAGAGAAAGAGCTGGGGGTGGAGGGGGAGGGGAAGAAAAGAGGAGGAGGAAGGACAAGAGGAGGTGGGAAGGAAAAGAATAGGGGGAAGGAAAAGAGGAGGTGGGAGGGAAAGAGGAGGTGAGAGGGAAAGAGGAGGGTGAGGGAGAGGGACGCGATATGGAGGGAGGGGAAGGGGAGGGGGAGGGGGAGTGGGAAAGGGAAGTTGGAAAAGGAGTAGAAGAAGGAAGGAAAGGGATTACAGGAAAAAGGAGGGAAAAAAAGGAAATGGAAAGAGTGAGGGAAAGTGAAAAGGTATAGGGAAGGAGAAAAGGGAAGGGTGAAGGGAAAGGGAAAGGGGAAGGGAAAATAAAGGGGAAAAGGGGGAAAGGTGTAAAGGGGAAAGGGGAAAAGGTGGAAAGGGAAGAAGGGAAAGGGGAAAGGGGCACGGGGGAAGGGAAAGGGGGAAGGGAAAAGGGGAAAGGGAAAGGTGGAAAGGGAAAGGTGGAAAGGGGGAAAGGTGGAAAGGGGGGAAGGGGAAGGGAAAGGAAAGGGAATGGGGGAAAGGGAAAGGAAAAGGAAAGTGGAAAAGGGGGGAAGGGGAAGGTAACCCCACACTATGGGTTGATAGGAGAATGGACAAACGAGGTTGGGGAGATTGACCAAGAGGAAATGGAGGTGGCGGGGAGGTGGGGGGGGGGGTTAACAGAGAAACGGGGGGAGGGGAGGAGGAGGGGGGGAGGAGGAGGGGGAGTAGTGGGGGCATTATGAAAGCTTGTGGAGAGAGAGGAAGTGTACATTAGTGGATGTTGCACAGGTTTGGTGGGGATTACAGCTCGTGGGGAGAGGGGAGAGAGGGGAGGGGTGAGGGGAGATGGGAGAGGGGAGATGGGAGAGGGGAGAAGGATAGGGAGAGGGGAGAGGGGAGATGGGTGAAGGAGTGAGGGAAGAAGGGAGAGGGGATAGGGAGAGGGGAGAGGGGAGAGGGATAGGGAGAGGGGAGAGGGATAGGGAGAGGGGAGAGGGGAGAGGGGAGAGGGAGAGGGGAGAGGGAGAGGGATAGGGAGAGGGGAGAGGGGAGAGGAGCGAGGGAGGAGGGGAGAGGGTTGAGGGAAAAGGGGTGAGGGAGGAGAGGAGAGGGGAGGGTGGAGAGGGAGGAGAGGAGAGGGGTGAGGGGAAAGTAGTGAGAGGAGTGTGGTGAGAGGAGTGTGGTGAGGGGAGATGGGTGAGGGGAGATGGGTGAGGGGAGATGGGTGAGGGGAGAGAGGGGAGGGGAGATGGAGTGAGGGGGGAGGGGGAGGGGGAAAGGGATGAGGGGAAAGGGATGAGGGGAAAGGGATGAGGGATAGGGGAGAAAAAAGGGGAAAGGAAAGGGCAGAAGCAGAGGGGAAAATCGAAATGAAGGGAATGAAAGGAGAAGGAAATAGGGTGGAGAGGGATGGGGAAAGAGAGAGTACGAGAGGGAGAAAGGGAGGAAAAAAGGAAAATAGGAAAAAAGGGGAGGAGGAATAGGATCGGATGGAGTAGAAGAATGAAGGGAAATATGGAAGGAATGGAGGATAGAATGGAGGATAGAAGGAAGGGGGAGAGAGGAAGTTGAATTATGGCAAAGGAGGAGGAAGAAAAACAAAAGGAAAATAATGAATAAAGGGGAAGAAGAGAGAGGTAGAAGAATGAAAAGAGAGGGAATGAAGGGAAGATATGAAGGGAGGGGAGAATAAAGGGGAGAAAGGGAGAGGAAACTGTATGGGAGGGGAGGGGAGGAATGTTGGAGGAGGAAGTGAGGAGGAGAGATGAGGGAGGGAAAGGGAGGGAGGAGGAGGGGTGGTGAAGGGAGGGAGGAGAGGAGGGGAGGTGAGGGTAGATGAGAGAAAACGAGAGAGGAATGGAAAGGAGAGAGGAAAAGAGGAGAGGAGGTGAGGTGAGGAGAGGTATGGGGAGGGTAGAAGAGGAGAGAAGAGGGGAGAAGAGGAGATAGAAGAGGGGAGAGGAGGGGCGGTGAGGGTAGAAGAGGAGAGAAGAGGGGAGAGGAGGGGCGGTGAGGGGAGAACGGAAAGGAGAAGAGGGAAGGAGAGATAAGAGTATTAACGTAGATGGAACAATGTGGTGGTTGTACGTATATTAAAGACTAACGAAGTCTCCAATGCATTTGGGTATAGTTGTAACTACTTTCTACATCGGTTACTCCAACATAATACTCCTCCAAGTTGTACGAAATCACCTGAAATGAACTATAACAAAATACCATTAAACATGAAAAGCAATGATGGCGTTACCCCCTCCATTATGAAGATTTCTATATAAAAATTTGTTATGTCTATTAGTCCGCCACACCTTCATATACCAGAAACAGTCTTAGGATTGTAACTTGCCAAGGTTGGCGCAAAATATGTTACCAGAATACACGCACACATACATACAAATACAAAGCGAACATGTATGTACACAATACTGACTCAAGTCACTCACTGAAGTTGCCAACCAAACTAGCTTCAAAGTCTACACCGTGTGGGGCATTTATTTTTGTATTTATCTTTTTTTTATTCTGGCTAACCCCAGGCGATACTATTCAGCTGATGAAAGCCCCTTTGCTTTGAAAAGGTAAAAAATTCGAGACTGAAGGGAAAAAAATAAGATTTTATTTACTTATATATCTATTTACTGATAGATACCAACCCCGTCTCGTGAGTACAAACTCCCCGGTTTAATCACCAGCTCTCATTCGGGAGGGTAACAACAGGCAATCACGAGTCCAGCACGTGGTCCAAGACCTTGTTAAATCACACGGGTATAAATCTTTACTCAACCCTCATTTTACGCGCCCCATGGTAGACAAAGTTTTGGCTAAATCATTGTACAGTGGGACATAAGCATGATGTGTTGTTTTTTTTACATATGGTTCAGGGCCTACGTCACGTGGGGGGGGGATCCTTCACGATTATGAATACGGGTCGTGGGAACCTTCTTTTACAATGGTCCTCTCAGTACAATGGCTTCCAGAAGTTCGTTTCAAGAATGCTTCCGCCTCCGGTCTCCTGCGCCGACTTCTTCTCTTCTCAAAATTTCTTATTTTTTTTTTTTTTTTAGGGGCCACTCAATATTTCTTTAAGCCATTATTAGTCATATTTCTCAACCATTTTTTTTTTTTTTTTTTTTTTTTTTTTTTTACGTGATACAGAATTCTGAACTGGAAAAAAGGAGGCCTCAACACTGCATAATATACATGTAAACGTTTGCCAAAACTGTCACCCCGAGAAATTATAACACTTTTCCCAAACTAGTTAATTATATATTTATATATGATCCCGCAGTGATAATCTTAGGTACGTCTAACCATAAACAAAAATAAACTAAGACAATAATGATCAAATCATGAACCAGGAGCTTATCCACTCTAGGAAACTGCACCGAAAGTTCAAGGAAGTACGCATCAAAGTGATTCATCAAAAACGAGTTTGGCATTTTCTTTTTCTTTCTAGTTTAAATATATAGCAGGTACATTGATAAACACAAATCAGTGTTAACGGACATATGAATAAAGAGATATGTGTGTAAGCACTTACTCCAGCAAATACGCACTTCCCTCAACTCTCTGTAGTGTCCCCTGTATAAACAAACAAATACAGTGACTCCGCAACGACATCGACGTCTGAAACCAAACTTCGAGAAACTATGATAAATGACTGAGTTAGATTTGACGAGACCGAGGAACCGCGCACCAGGTATGAAACATCATTAGTTAAGAAAACCTCGGTCAAGTTAGTTTGATGCGAGTTAAGAGGCTTTCAGGGGAAGAGATAGAGGTTCCCTGTAGGCTACACAAAGTTATAAAGAGTCAGAAGAAAGTCAACGAAGAGATACAAAGAGCCCTGAGGGAAATCGTAAAGAGAAGATTGGTTAGATGGAGGCTGAGCCTTCGGCGTCTAGAAGATGTTGCTCACAACTTAATCTTAGATTTCTTTCTTGTGCAATACTTCTTGAAGTTAGTTTCAACATAAAATGAGATGGCTTAGACTCCATTAACTACTATTAAAATTTTGGTATGTAGCCTCTCTAAGAAGTTCTAGTGGACCTGTAAGACATCTAGGAAACCTAGATTGGGGGACATTAGTCGAAATGTTCAGCATCAGCCGAAGAAAATCTGCTGTTCTTGGCCAAAATAAAATCTTAAAAAATAAAAAATAAAAAATAAGATAAAATAAAATAAAGTAAAATTAAACAAAATAAAGTAAAACGTGATAAAAAGATATACATACGAGATAACAGATCAAATGAAAAAATAAAAGAATAAAAATATATACATAAAAATGGGACAGTTTGAGACTTTTCAACCCATTTAGTTCCCAAGAGCTTTAAAGATATATAAAGCAAAAAATAAATTGAATAAAATAAAACAAAATAAAATATAATTAAATAAAATATATTAATATTAATTCAAACAAAAGCGAATATACAAAAATGATAGTTAATAGAATTGATAAAATACCCGGTAATAAAAGAAATTTAACAGATCAATAAAAATAAAAGATAATTTAGTAATAACAATAATTAAACAAAAAATAATAAAAAATAACAGCATATGATATTGAAAATCAGCAGAATTTAAAATTAAATTAAAACAAATGAAAAAAGAAAATGAAATAAAAATAAAAATGTATATACAATAATGAAATAAAAATGATAAAAGCAAAAAAAGTAAAATAAAAATAAATGAAAAAGAAGATGTTATATATATATATATATATATATATATATATATATATATATATAATAACAACATCGATAATAATAACAGTAAAACTGACAATCATCCAGCATTCAGTAAACAAGTCCCTAAAGTTGACATTTGGCCTTCACGGATGAAAAGTCCTCAGATATGCTCCAAGGAGAAATGTTATGACAAATGACTTAAGTAAACTTCCCTGTGAAGATGTCTTTTGAAACACAATTCTAGATTTTAGAACCCAGCTACCCGGACGGAAACTCAAAGAGTACTAGATTTTTCTCTTAGATCTCCCTCTTCTATTTGTTCTTTCCTCCTAACTTTCTCTCTCTCCTAATTATCTCCATTCCTTCCGTCCTGCCTCCCTCTCTTCCTTCCCTCTTACCTTTCTTCCTTCCTTCCTTCCTTCCCTGTTACCTTTCTTCCTCCCCTCTTACTTTACTTCCTTCATTCTTACCTTCCTTCATTCCTTCCTTCCCTTTTGTCTTCTTTAATTCCTTCTTTCTTACCTTTCTTTCTTCCTTCCTTCCTTCCATCTTACCTTCCCTCTTCCCTCTTACCTTCCTTCCCTCTTACCTCCCTTCCTTCCTTCCCTCTTACCTTCCTTCCTTCCCTCCTACTTTCCTTCATTCCTTCCTTCCTATTCCATTCCTTCTCTCCTCCTCTACTCCTTTACTTTTTCTTCTTCATTCTTCCCTTCCTATCCCTTTTCCTTCCCTTTATCCTCTCCTCCCTTTCTCTTTTTTTTTCATTTCGTTTCTCCTCTAACTTTTTTCCTTCCTTCCTTCCTTTCTTCCTTACTTTTCTTTCCTCTCTCCTTTCCTATTTATCTTTGTTTCTTTATTCATTCCTCCCATCCAATTTTTACTTTTTTCTTCGCTTCTTCCTAATTTTAAGTTTTTCTCAATTCTTTCAGATTTATTTCCTTCCTTCCTTCTACCTTACCCTTTTTCCTTCTATTCTCTTTTTTTTTTCTTTTTCTTTCTCTACAATCATGATTGAACTCAACTTCTTAGAAAAGCTACTTCTAGTCTGCTTTATCTCTCTGTGTAAAGAAGAATTAGAAAAATATATACATTGCAGAATTAGAAAAATATATACATTGCATATGGACATGCATATACATATGCATTGCATATTGTAAATATGTATTGATCTTCTTTTTCTGAAGAACTCACCTGCACATGCACACAAACACGCACGTACACACACGCAAACGCACAAGATTAGGCAAATGTACACACACAAGCACACACAGACGGACAAAAGGAGGTACATGCACAGACGCACAAAAGTAGGTAAATATACGCACGCAACCACATACATAGATGCACAAAATTAGGTAAATACACACAAGTACACACAAGGAAGCACACACACGCACACATTTATGTAAATACACACACGCAAAAGCATACACAAGCTATGATACATTAGAGAATATGAGACAAAGTACATGAATATTGCTCTTTTTCTTTATATTACAATTAGATATATACAATTAGATGAACACACAAGCACAAACACACACACACATACACACACATTCATAAAACGCTTGCCAAAAAAAAAAAAACATTCTTCCCACTGTCCTGAAAAGATAAAATAAAATAAATCGTCAATCTTTAGAGAAAGGAAAATCTACGATCTACAATCTCGTAATATCGGGTTTGATATTCGAAAACAGTTTTTTCATATAAGTGTACCCTATACGATAAATATCATTGCGCAATATTCCATATTGTACAATATTGTAGACCGTTTGTCCGACACCATCATTGAGTTGTGAGAAAATAGTTTCAGAGATCAGTTCTCCCATCCCATCACGAACCATCTCTACAAGGTCAATGATATTGTGCAATACGGAATATTGAGCAATAATATTGATCGTGTAGGCCCTGCTTTAGGAAACACCCAGGGACTGCAAAAGGTTGTTATGACCTTTGACCTAACTCTGACCTCCTCTGGAGCAATTAGGGCGCCACAGAAAAACACACAAATAAACTGACTTAATAATTAACAAGGGCATAATTAGATATAAAAAAACAAGCAAATGAATAAATAATAAAGAAAATAACAAGTACTTAAGTAGATGAACAAAAAAATTAAAAAAATGAATAGATAATGAACAAATAAATAAGTTAGTAAATATATAATAAACAAATTAATTGTTACGTCAATGAATGAACAAATAGATTAATAAAAGAACAAATAGATAAATAAACAAACATAAGAGAACAATGTGACACTGTCATCAAGGAATCAATCTATTCTACATCTCTACAGCCGAATGGACGCCTGAAATTGAATAAAATTGAAATTGACGCCTTGTGTGCCAAGTAGCACGTTTATTTCCTTTCTTTTTTCCTCTTGAGTGACTCAGAGTATTTGTGAGTTATGGCCTCAACCAGAGGTTCTCTGGTCCACGCAGATATCACAACGCAACATAAATCGCGCACGAAAGAACAAAGAGCATTTTCTCCCAATTTAGTAAAATCATATAACGACAGGTAAAATATATTCGAAGAGAATAATAAGCTGAATAATATCATATAGCACTGGCGACCCCTCCTAAAATATATATATATATATATATATATATATATATCTATATATTATATACATATATATATATATATTATATAAATTATATATATATTATATAAATTATATAAATTATATATATATATGTATATACATAAGAGAATGAAAAATAATAACAATTATATAGAAAAATTAATAATAATAAATGATAATAAGAGTTGAAAATATATTACAATAAATAATGATAATAATAATAAATGATAACGTAGCATAAATCACGCACGAAAGAACAGACAGCCTTCCCTCCCAGTTTAATGAAATCATCTGACGGCAAGTGAAAAAAAATGATATTCGAAGTGAATAATAACCCCTTCGCACCAAAAAATTATATATTTTATAAAAAAAGAATAAAAATGATAACAAGAAAGCATATAGAAAAAATAAGTGATAATATATAATAATAAATCATAATTGAAGATTATAATAATGAAAATAATAACATATAAAAACGTATCAAGTGACACGCCAACAGAATGCCTTTTAACCCAGTTTAATAAAATCATCCGACGGCAAGTGAAAAATATATATCTAAAGAAAATAACCAGACTGATAATACGTAGCACCAGCGCCCCTTTCCCCCCAAAAAAATACACACACACACACACAATTATATATATATATATATATATTATATATATATATATATATATATATATATATATATATATATATACATTATATATATATATATAAAAGTGTATATGTATACATATATATACATATATAAATATATATATACATATAAAACCGTATATGTATACATATATATATACATATATATATATATAAAAGTGTATATGTATACATATATATATACATATATAAATATATATATACATATATGTATACATATATGTATACATATATATATATATATATATACATATATGTATACATATATATATATATACATATATATATATATACATACATATATATATACATACATATCATATATATATATATATACATTATATATATATATACATATTATATATATATACATATATATATATATATACATAATATTGATAACAATAATAATAATAATAATAAACTAAAACAAATAAATAATAAACAATAATAATTATAAATATCAATAATAATAAATAAAATTGATGAAAATTATAATGAGCCAAAGAGTTCATTAGGACGGATTCTAGATCGTTTAATTCATAAAACCACATAGAAGTTTCTCCGAGTTTAATAAAAATGTTTAGTGCTCGTAAAATGAATAAATGAATAAATAAATTCGATTGACTTTGACCAATGCCCAGCATGTCTGCACACACACACACACACACACACACACACACACACACACACACACACACACACACACACACACACACACACGCGACTCGGTGGCGCGGTTGGTAGAGTTTCAGACTGTCAGCACGGGGTTGACAGCGGTACCTGGTTCGAATCCTGTCCAGGGCTGAAATTATTTCAGTAATCGCTGCGCTTCGAGTCGTTACTCCAACTCTCGTGGGCGGGGAGTTGGGTATGTGTGTGCGTGTAAGGTCATAGCATTACCCATAGATGGGTCATACGAGCTCTGAGCTCTCTTTCGGGAGGGAAATAGATGTCGACCACGAGTCCACACACACACACAAGACCAAAGCACACACACGCACACACACACACACACACACGCGCGCGACTCGGTGGCGCGGTTGGTTAGAGTCTCAGACTGTCAGCACGGGGTTGACAGCGGTACCTGGTTCGAATCCTGCCCAGAGCTGAAATTATTTCAGTAACGCTGCGCTTCGAGTCGTTACTCCAACTCTCGTGGGCGGGGAGTTGGGTGTGTGTGTGTAAGGTCATAGCATTAGCCATAGATCGGTCATACGAGCTCTGAGCTCTCTTCCGGGAGGGAAATAGTCCAACACGTGATCCAAAAAGACCAAAGACCATGGTGAATACACACACACACACACACACACACACACACACACACACACACACACACACACACACAGAAAAAACTTGATGCTGAGAGATACAAAGACGAGTTACTCCGAGCATAGCTCCCTTTCCGTATAATACAACTAGGTAAACACACACACACACACACACACACACACACACACACACACACACACACACACACACACACACACACACACACACACACACACACACACACACACACACTTTTGCTTCTTTGTACCTTCTTGTTTATTTTATTCCTTATTTGTTTCATTATAATTTTCTTTTCTTTTTTTCAATCCATAATTATTGTTCATTTATTTCTAATTATGGTTCCCGATTGCTTCTTTTTATTCTCAAACTCTTTTCTTCCTGTCCATTACCCTTCATTTATTCTTGTTTTTTTTTTCTTCTCCTCTCTCTCCCCTTCTTTATTCTATTTTGTTTGTTAACTTTTCTTTTACATTCTGAACTTCATTTTTATATTATTTTGTATTTAGATTATTTATTCATTTAATTTTTGTAATGTTTGTTTATCTATTTAATTAATATATTTTTTTATATTTTTATTTAATCGTTTTCATTTACTTGTTTGATTCATTTTTTCTTGCTAATCTATTCATTAGATTTTCTTGTTTTGTTAATATTTTTTATTTCTATATTTGTTGTCTCTTTTTATTATCTTATTCCTGCTCATTTCTTTATTGGATTTTCTTTTATCTATTTATTTTATTCATTTATTTGTTTCTTTTACTTTTTTATTTATTTATTTATTTTTTCTCCTTTTCACTCGTTTAGTCTTTCCATCCTCTGCCTTCCATGTCCACCTGTTTCCTGTCAAAAGAGATAAAAAGAACAGTCAGGAACAATAACACTACTGATAACAATGACGCCAGGGCAATAAGAGTGACGTCACGGCCGATAACGATGACGTCAGAGCCGATAACGATGACGTCAGCACGATACCTGTCTTTGTTTCCTTTTGACATTTCACATTTTTTCGCTCCATTTTTTCGTTATCTTTATTTATCTGGAAAAGGCTTTTGTGTGTAAACATTTTTTTTCTCTCTTTCTCTCCAATGTGTTATATTTTTTTGCTCTCTAACGTAGTTACACGGAATGTTGGACAATTATTTTAATTATGGTTTTAATACAAGGCAAGAAACATTCTAAGAGATTTCGTCTAGTTTTCCTTTTTTTCAAATGTTAGAGGATATTTCTGTGAAAAACTAGAAAAGGATTTTTTTCTGTATTTCTTAATAGATGAATACAACTTTTATATCTATTAGTCAGAACAAGGTAGCATGCAAAGGCGCACGCGCATACATGGGCAAGAAAGGGAGAGAGAGAGAGAGACAGAGAGAGAGTGAGAGAGAGAGAGAGAGAGAGAGAGAGAGAGAGAGAGAGAGAGAGAGAGAGAGAGAGAGAGAGAGAGAGAGAGAGAGAGAGAGAGAGAGAGAGAGAGAGAGAGAGAGAGAGAGAGAGAGAGAGAGAGAGAGAGAGAGAGAGAGAGAGAGAGAGAGAGAGAGAGAGAGAGAGAGAGAGAGAGAGAGAGAGAGAGAGAGAGAGAGAGAGAGAGAGAGAGAGAGAGAGAGAGAGAGAGAGAGAGACAGACAGAGAGAGACAGACAGACATGTGTACAGGTAGGGAAAGATATTACATTTACATGTAGTTTGTGTATACCTATATGAGTGCACATAAGTATGTGTGTGTGTGTGTGTGTGCGTCTCTCATTCTCCCCCTATCTCTCTCCTCCCTATCTCTCTCTCTCTCTCTCTCTCTCTCTCTCTCTCTCTCTCTCTCTCTCCCTCTACCTCTTTCTCTCCCTCTCTCTCTTTCTCTCTCTTACTCTCTCCTTCTCTCTATGCTTTCCTTCTCTTCTTTGCCTCTCTTTACCTTCCCTCTTTCTTTGCTCTCTTTTCTTTACATTATCACCTTTCTTTTATTCATCTGCTCCATCTACTTACCTCTTTGCTCTCCTTTCTCTTTATTCTCTGCATACATTATCTTTCTCTCTTTAGTCTCTTTATACAATCTGAATCTCTCTTTATCCCTTCTTTTTTCTTTTTATTCTTTTTCACTCTTTATTAACTCTTTCTCTCTCTCTCTCTCTCTCTCTCTCTCGTTCTTTATTAGCTCTCTCTCTGTCTGTCTCACTCTTTATTAGCTCTCTCTCTCTCTCTCTCTCTCTCTCTCTCTCTCTCTCTCTCTGTATATGTATTAGAGAAACATGGAAAAACAGATGCAGACTTTTATACAGGCGCCAAGTGCACTCATGCACAAGAATTTTTACATCACGAAAAGTCGTATGATTTTTCGGTTATTTTTTTCAACATGCATATATACATGAAAAAATATATTTTCCCGTGTTCTCTTTAATGATATACATTTTGTTTTTATAGTTGCTGAGGTGTTGTATTTCTTATACAAATACCCAGCATGGTTCTTGTTTTAAGAACTAATGTGTATGTATTTCATGTATGCATGTTTGCATGTGCATGTGTCTGCGTGTGCGTGTGTGATATATATATATATATATATATATATATATATATATATATATATATATATATAAATATATACATGTGTGTGTGTGTGTGTGTGTGTGTGTGTGTGTGTGTGTGTGTGTGTGTGTGTGTGCGTGTGCGTGCTTGCGTGCGTTTGTTTGCGTTTTTGCGGTTTCTTTTTATCCGTATTTTTCTTTCTGTCTAACCTTATAATTACATAATCCCAGGACAATTAGCCACAGTCATCTATGACTAACATTTACCCTGGTTGTCTAAAAACATAAGACAAAGGTGATTAGTTCTTTCAATTATATTAGCTTTTGTATAAACACTAAATGAATGAAACTTAATTCAATTTTTTTTTTTTTTTACCTTATGAATTGTTATTTATTTATTCTTTTGTTGAATATTTTTCACACTTTCTTTAATTACTATTTTTTTCATTTGTTTTTTGATATATATATTTCTCATTTTACGACTGAAGTAATCTTTATTCTTATTCATCTTAGTTGGATATTTTTCACAATTTCATTTATTTAATTTTTTATTTATCTATTTGGTTGTTTATTTTCTTGTCTTACAAAGAAAATTAAATTAACTGAGGAAATAACTATATAGTACTACAGTCCCTGATGTTGTTGTTTTTTTGCAACCTAATCCTAAACTAAACGAAACTGTTTAGTCCTACCTACAAATAACATCATCTATGACGAACATCACCCCGGATCATGTGACCACTTAGCGGCACTAGGGTCTTCTGCTTCATTTGGGAAAGTGGATCGCCCGAGTGGAGCGTGATAGTCGTTACATGACGCAATGCATCTTGCCAGGTTGCGACACAGACAGCTGGCGCGCCTGACACGCGCCGTGACACGCAATGTCCGACACATTTGTTCACAGGTGATTTTCGGGATGTCTTCCTTGGTGTGTTTAATCTAAAACCAGGAATTCTAGTATAATTCATGTACAAAGATAGTATATTATATATATATATATATATATATATATATATATGTATATATATATGTGTGTGTGTGTGTGTGTGTGTGTGTGTGTGTGTGTGTGTGTGTGTGTGTGTGTGTGTGTGTGTGTGTGTGTGTGTGTGTGTGTGTGTGTGTGTGTGCGCGATTCACCATGGTCTTGGATTTTGGATCATGTATTGGACTCATGATCGACATCTATTTCCCTCCCGGAAGAGAGCTCATAGCCCGTATATGACCGATCTATTGGTAATGCTGTGACCTTACAGATACACACACATCCAACTCCCCCCACGAGAGTTGAAGTAACGAATCGCAACGCAAATGTTTCACCTCACCGAGGAAAAATATATGCAAAATTACGACAGTAGAAATGAAACTCGAAGACTTTAAGTACATCCGTGTATTATGTTCCGTCTCTGACAGAGTGATTATGAGTTTGTAATACTTTGAGGATGCAATACAGAAAGTACTCTCCTTAATTATTTTCCCCTGTCTTAATGTTGCATGCTTCAGTGTGTGTGTGTGTGTGTGTGTGTGTGTGTGTGTGTGTGTGTGTGTGTGTGTGTGTGTGTGTGTGTGTGTGTATTCACCTCGGATCTGCTGCAGTCTCTGTCGAGACAGCCAGACACCACCCTACGGCAGTGAGCTCAGAGCTCCTTATTAGCCGATCTCTGGGTAGGTCTGAGACCACTCACACACCACACACCGGGACAGCAAGGTCACAACTCCTTGACTAACGTCCCGTACCTACTCGCTGCTAGGTGAACAGGGGCTACTCGTGAAAGGAGACAAACCCAACTTATCTCCGTGTGTGTGTGTGTGTGTGTGTGTGTGTGTGTGTGTGTGTGTGTGTGTGTGTGTGTGTGTGTGTGTGTGTGTGTGTGTGTGTGTGTGTGATATACACATGTGCCTCTAGCCTGAACATAGAGGCCACATACGCAGCCTGGCCGCTTCCTGTATAGATCCATTCTATGGAATTCTGCGAACAGAGACTGGGGGCGGAAAACATTGAAATGCATAGAAATATAGCTAATAGAATACAAATTTCTACCTAACAAAGCTGGTTCTAGAAAGCAGGTGTAGAAAAATGCAAGTAAATGAAAAAATACATGTATAAATAAATAGATAAACAAATAAATAGATAAATGTACAAATACATACACGAATAGATAAAGCAGGTAAATAATTAGGTAAATGAATAAGTAAATAGATAAACAAAAATAAAAGAACGTCTTAAAAACTATGTAATTGAAGTGATCGTGATCGTGGTTGTACTAGTGGTAGTCGTGGCCACAGTGATATTGGTGATAGTGAGGGTGGTGATGGTGATTGTGATGGTGATGGTAGTGATGGTGAAGGTGGTGGTGATTGTGGTGGTGATGGTGGTACATGTGGCAATGGTTATGGTGGAGATAATGATGTTAGTGGTTGTGGTGATGGTGATGATGATGAGGATGTTGATGGTGGTGGTGATGGTGATGTTGGTGATGATGATGTTGATGGTAGTACTTGTGGCAATAGTGATTATAGTGATGATAATGATGGCAATATTGATGGTAATGGTGGTGATAGTGATGGTGATGATAGTGATTGTAATCGTGATAATGGTGACGATTGTCACGGTAATAGTGTCAATGATGTTGTCAATATCGTGATAAGTGATGTTGGTGGTGATCATAGCTGAATAGCAACGTTTTTTAATTCCCAAACTCCAAGGTCACATTCATCTGAATATAACCTTCTCTAACTCCATTTAACTCTTAGGCCTACAGCAGACGAGCGACTCTGTGGCGCCACATTGCCTCGTTGATGTGTGGTGGGGATGTGGTTTCCTATAGACTTCCATTGTTTATTAGAACAAACGCGCACACGAGCGACTCTGTGGCGCCACGTTGTCGCGTTGGTGTGTGGTGGGGATGTGGCTACCTATAGACTTCCATTGTTTAGAAGAACAACTGCGCACACGGGCGACTCTGTGGCGCCACATTGTCGCGTTGGTGTGTGGTGGGGATGTGGCTTCCTATAGCCTTCCATTGTTTAGAAGAACAACCGCGCATACGAGCGACTGTGGCGAGCGTGTGCGCGGCTTCGCTTCTAAACAAAGGAAACCTAGGGAAAGAGACATCCTCGCCACACACTGAAGAGGTGATGTGACGTCACAGTCATTCGTCTGTTCCTGACCTTCAAACGCTCGTCTTTAACCTAAATAGAATATTCATATGACCCAATTGGTCATCATTATGACCCATCAAATTTTTGAGAATTCATTCCGTGAAAAAAAAAAAAAAAAAAAAAAAATCGTTACATATTGGCCAGAATAAAACATGTTAAGTGGGTTAACCTGGCGAATTGGTTAGTTAAGATGACCTTAACCCGTACTAATTGTCCTGCAGGAGTTAAGCAGATTAGAATTTAACCTTGCTGCAGGTTAGGAAATGTATTTTAGTAAACACAGTTTTATTCAACCGAGGGCAAGCTCTGGGCTTGAATAGATTAAGTCTATCTTGATTAGTTCGTTTGAGGTTACGTTGCATTTTAGTTAATGTATCCTACATTACCTAACGCCACTTAAAGTTATACGTGAAAAAATACCTTGTCTAACCCAGATAACCCCATTTATACATCTAGAATTTTTTTCTAAATAATGCTTTAAGGAATTTACTTAATTAAGATGATCTTTGGGTACCAACAGATTAAGTCAAACTGTGATATGGTTTAACGTCACATACTCCCTCCTATCGGGAGGCTAGTACGGTGCCCCTTACAAAGGGATTTTGTAGCGTGAAATTTGATAAACTATGTCCTAGGTTCAACTTCGTCGGTGGCAGGGTTCGAACCACCATCCTCTCGGTCTTCGCCGCAGGGAACGACGCCCTAATCCGCTCGGCCAGCGAGTTTCCGAAGTCAAAGTGGGAAGGGTGGCGAGCACGAGAATGGTGGAGACTGCAAGAGACCATAGGGCATACACCTGACAGTTCGTATACCATCTGTCATTCCTATCCATAAAGTTATCTAATCTTATCCTAAAGCATCCAATTGTTTAAACTTATTTCCTTCTTAAACTTACATTTGTCCAATCTAAATCCATTACTACGAATCTTGCCCTGCTGTCTTAATATGATGACCTTGCCTGCATCACCATGGTTGAAGCCCTTGACCTATGTTATGATACAATAGGAATAGATTTATTGAAAAAAAAAATCAACGATGGAAGAGATGTCACCTTTAGCACTTTTTTTTTTTTTGGGGGGGGGGAGGGGCCAGCTGAAGAAGTCTTCCACCTTTAAGGTTCCAACATTGTTCTTAAAGAAATCTAAACCATTAACCCACTTTCTAAATTGTATTCAAAGAGGTCTCAGGATAATTTATTATTATTAGTGACATATCTTGTGGCGAATGGACTAAATTTCACTAAGGCAGAAATGAAGATAATAATAATAATAATTACAAACTTATCCACTTCTACCCAGGTCATCAAGAAGTGACAGCATTTAATCTTTCACATGAACAACAAAGTACATTCGAACTTTTTTTCTTTATTTTTCGCTCAAAGAAAAACGCGCATCGGAAACAGATCATTGTCAAGTTTGACGTTGTATGATAATATATGAAAACACTCAGAACAAAATTTCATTCTTGCCCGGAGCGAAAAAAAAAAACAAGAGAGTTTCAAAGGCGTAGGAGAAAAAATGGAGAGAGGGAGAGAGAGAGAGAGAGAGAGAGAGAGAGAGAGAGAGAGAGAGAGAGAGAGAGAGAGAGAGAGAGAGAGAGAGAGAGAGAGAGAGAATAGAGAGAGAGAGAGAGAGAGAGAGAGGAGAGAGAGAGAGAGAGAGAGAGAGAGAGAGAGAGAGAGAGAGAGAGAGGAGAGAGAGAGAGTGAGAGAGAGAGAGAGAGAGAGAGAGAGAGAGAGAGGAGGAGAGAGAGAGAGAGAGAGAGGAGAGAGAGAAGAGAGAGAGAGAGAGAGAGAGAGAGAGAGAGAGAGAGAGAGAGAGAGAGAGAGAGAGAGAGAGAGAGAGAGAGAGAGAGGAGAGAGAGAGAGAGAGAGAGGAGAGAGAGAGAGAGAGAGAGAGAGAGAGAGAGAGAGAGAGAGAGAGAGAGAGAGAGAGAGAGAGAGGGGGAGAGAGAGAGAGAGAGAGAGCGAGAGAGAGAGAGAGAGAGAGAGAGAGAGAGAGAGTGAGAGAGAGAGAGAGAGAGAGAGAGAGAGAGAGAGGAGAGAGAGGAGAGAGAGGAGAGAGAGAGAGAGAGAGAGAGAGAGAGAGGAGAGAGAGAGAGAGAGAGAGAGAGAGAGAGAGAGAGAGAGAGAGAGGAAGAGAGAGAGAGGAGAGAGAGAGAGAGAGAGAGAGAGAGAGAGAGAGGAGAGAGAGAGAGAGAGGAGGAGAGAGAGAGAGAGAGGAGAGAGAAAGTAGAGGAAACAGAGAGAGAGTAGAGAGAGAGAGTAGAGAGTAGAGAGTAGAGAGTAGAGTAGAGAGTAGAGAGTAGAGAGTAGAGAGTAGAGAGAGAGAGGAGAGAAAGAGAGAGTAGAGAGTAGAGAGACAGGGAAGCAAGGGAGAGTAGAGCAAAGGAGAGTAGAGCAAGGAAGAGTAGAACAAAGGAGAGTACAGCAAGGGAGTGTAGAGCAAGGGAGAGAGAGCAAGGGAGAGCAAGGTAGAGCAAGGGAGAGAGAGTAAGGGAGAAAGAGCGGGAAGAGAGAGCAAGGGAGAGGGAGCAAGGGAGAGAGAGCAGGGAGAGAGAGCAAGGGAGAGCAAGGGAGAGCAAGGGAGAAAGAGCAAGGGAGAAAGAGCAAGGGAGAGCAAGGGAGAGTAGGAGAGAGAGCAAAAGAGAAACAGAGATAGAGATAGATACGAGTAGATGGATGGATAGATAGATAGAGAGAGACACACGAGAGAGAGAGAGAGAGAGAGAGAGAGAGAGAGAGAGAGAGAGAGAGAGAGAGAGAGAGAGAGAGAGAGAGAGAGAGAGAGAGAGTAGAGAGAGAGAGAGAGAGAGAGAGAGAGAGAGAGAGAGAGAGAGAGAGAGAGAGAGAGAGAGAGTAGAGAGTAGAGAGTAGAGAGTAGAGAGGAGAGAGGAGAGAGTTGAGAGTAGAGAGAGAGTAGAGAGTAGAGAGTAGAGAGACAGGGAAGCAAGGGAGAGTAGAGCAAGGGAGAGTAGAGCAAGGGAGAGTAGAACAAAGGAGAGTAGAGCAAGGGAGTGTAGAGCAAGGGAGAGAGAGCAAGGGAGAGCAAGGTAGAGCAAGGGAGAGAGAGTAAGGGAGAAAGAGCGGGAAGAGAGAGCAAGGGAGAGGGAGCAAGGGAGAGAGAGCAAGGGAGAGCAAGGGAGAAAGAGCAAGGGAGAGCAAGGGAGAGTAGGAGAGAGAGCAATAGAGAAACAGAGATAGAGATAGATAGAGAGAGACACGAGAGAGAGAGAGAGAGAGAGAGAGAGAGAGAGAGAGAGAGAGAGAGAGAGAGAGAGAGAGAGAGGCAGGAATGCTCCGTTTTCTGTTGTTAACTTTTGAATTGTGCCTTTCACTCGTTTTCTTTACGTAACTTTGATATCACAGTAGCAATTTTCCTCCTCCATTTTTTCCTCCCTTTCTTGTCCTCCTCTGCCTTCTGCCCTTCAGTTATTTATTTATTTATTTATTTGTTTATTTCATTTATTCATTTATTTACTGGTAACCGGAACATCTGGGATACTTACATTGCTTATGAAGTCTTAACCTGATTTTTTTTTTTCAAGATATCAGATTTATTCTATTTGATGTATTGTTCCATATATTTATTCATTTATTTATTTATTCATTTATATATCTCTCTCATCTTGATTCAACAGCAAATCATAGAGAGTAGACTATACAACTTATAGTTGACTTTTAACCTAGATGTACTCTTCATTTTGTTACTGTGTCACCATGTTACAGTGTTACCATGTTACTGCGTTACCGTGTTACCATGTTATTGTTTTACCATGTTACAGTGTTACAGCGTTACCATGACACAGCGTTACCATGTTACAGCGTTACCATGTTACAACGTCACAATGTTACAGCGTTACCATGTTACCGTGTTATCATTTTACTATGTTACCGTGTTCCTGCGTTACCATGGTACAGCGTTATCATGTTACAGCGTTACCATATTACAACGTTACTATGTTACCATGTCACAGTGTTACCATGTTACCGTGTTACCAATGTACTTTTACCAACATTAATATTTTCTTTTATTTCTATTACAATCATTGATAGATATTGCAAACTTCATTTTTTTAGACAAAGTCAATTTAGTTTAACAAACTTCCATTTCAACTCAGATGATGTTCAAAGTGAACAAAATGTTGAATTTATCTAAGTGAAAAAAGACATCGAGAACAAAATATGTTCATAATCGATAACAAATAAGAACAAATAACCTTCCACGAATTATCAATGTTAACTAAAACAAAATCCTTAAAGCGTTAAAGTAGAGTAAAATAGGCTCAGGGAAGAAGAAAAAAAGTTGAAAAGTTGAGATAGAACTCCTACACCAAGATGGATTGAGGATCGAAAGTTACAGGAGGTGGTCAGGGAGACAGCCAATGTCGGGTGTGAGGAGGAGGAGGAGGAGGAGGAGGAGGAGGAGGAGGAGGAGGGAGGAGGAGGAGGAGGAGGGAGGAGGAGGGGGAGGGGAAGGGGAGTAAAGTGAGAGAAAGAAGTTTGAGGAAAAGAGTGGAAAAAAGAAAAGGATGTTGTGACGGAGGGGGAAAGGAGGAGGAGGAGGAGGAAGAGGGAGGAGGAGGAGGAGGAAGAGGGAGGAGGAGGAGGAGGAAGAGGGAGGAGGAGGAAGGAGGAGGGGGAGAGTGGGAGAAAGTGAGAATGCAGGCGGGGGAGGAAAAGACAAAGGGGAAGAGAAAGAAAGAAAATGAGAAAGAACGAGAGGAAGAGCGAGGTAAAGTAGGGAGAGAAGGAAAGTGAGAGTACTATGGGAGTGTGAGAGAGAGTAAAAAAGAGGGAGAGAGATTGAGCGAGAGAAATGGAGGGAGAGAATGAGAAATTAAGAGAGTGAGAGAGAATGAGAATGAA
>NC_134779.1:24182930-24185430 GCF_046742065.1 Oratosquilla oratoria | reverse complement strand
ATTAATCTATGAATCCAGGAGGTGCCAATATAAGAGGGGAGGGAGGAGGTTGGAGGGGAGTGCAATATATAGGAAATGGAATGAGTGGGAATGGTTTCTATGCCTTTTTCTTTTTGGCTACCCCCCGTGTAGGGGGAAAATCCTTTGGTATATGTATGTATTAATCTATGCATTTGATATTTGGTTATATATAATCACGTCTGTTAATCTTCCCCATGTATATCTATACATTGTATTATTTACCAAAACAGAACTGTCAAGTTGCCAATTATGTTCAAACTAACGCAAATAGAAATGTATATATTATACTACAATGTCAGTTATAGGAATTTGAGAATGAGGAAGGACGCGAATTTAGTAAACTGATATAAAATCTAAACAAATAAATGAACAAATAAATAAATGAAGAAATAACTGAATAAAACATTAGATAAGTGTATAGATTTTTACCTAAACAAGTCATACAAAATAGATTAGATTAATTAATATGTAGGTAAATAATATTCAAATTAAAGGTAGAGTAATGAAATTAATTTTGTACAATATATTTTGAAAAGAAAGCGAAATATTCTTTGAGACATATCCACACAAAAAAAATAATAAATGAATAAATAGATAAATAAATAAGTATAAAAAATATCCTGAACAGATGAATATAAAATTATATCAAATAATAAATTATAATGAATAGATACAAATAATAATTAGTAATAATTATAATAATAACAATAACAATAAGAAAAAACAATAACAACAGAATAAAGAAATGATATTTTTATATAAGTAAATGCAAACGATATCAAAGAAAATAACTAATATTAAATATCATAACAATGATTCCTTTATCAATATTCAAGGAATACCATTGTAGCTTCAGATGAACTGGACTAAATATATTTATCAAATATCAGGCACGTAAACATCTATTTCGTTGTATTTTCCTTTGGAGAAAACGAACCCACATTTAAAATATCATATATATATATTTATATATATATATATATATATATATATATATATATATATATATATATTATATATATATATATTATATATATATATATATATATCACCTTCCAATAAATCCAATCGGGCTGATGATAGCTTGTTGCCAAAATCCTCTAAAAGAGGATTAGATGAAGCTGAGGAAGAGGGATTGTCGGAAACAAGATTGGAAAATGAAGGAATAAAGATGGAAAATTATTAGTAGAGGTAAGAGGAGAAGAAGGCGTATGAGGAAGAGGAGGAGGAAGACGAGGAGGAAGAAGAGTAGGAAGAGGAGAAGGCCTAAGAAGAGAATGAGGAATAGAAGGAATAAGAATAAGAAAGAAGGAAAAAGAAAGTAAAGAATGGGGTCAACTTATTATAAGTACAATAGATTGAATAATTTGACGATGAATCAACTCTAGATAAGTATAGGGAATAATTTCTTGGACATCGTGAATGATATATTTCGTAGTGTATTGCGCCTTTCTTTATATTTTGATAATTCACATTTTTCTGTATATACAATTCTTTATGATACTATCATCTCCACAGCAAAAAAGTAAATAATTTACCACTGCATTAACCATTTTCAGTTCACCAAATTAAATAGATGATATTTCTATCGAAACATGACTCTGTGTCCATCAAGAGTGTTCAATACCAAATCATAGAATGAAATTGACATCAGTGTTATAGAGATACTGACAGCGCTTAAGGGTGTACTATACATTACAAAATAAAAAAGATATTTCATAGACATTTTTGTAACATCATATTCTTGTGTGTGTGTGTGTGTGTGTGTGTGTGTGTGTGTGTGTGTGTGTGTGTGTGTGTGTGTGTGTGTGTGTGTGTGTGTGTGTGTGTGTGTGTGTGTGTGTGTGTTCACCTTGGTCTTTGGATAACGTGTTGGACTCGTGATCGACAGCTATTTCCCTCCCAGAAGAGAGCTCGTGTGTGTGTGTGTGTATTCACTTGGTCTTTGGATCACGTGTTGGACTCGTGATCGACAGCTATTTCCCTCCTGGAAGAGAGCTCAGAGCTCGTAGGTCCGATCTATGGGTAATGCTATGACCTTGCACACACACACACACCCAGATCCCAACACAAGACATAAAGACTAACGACCCGAGGCACAGCGATACCGAAATAATTTCGGCCCTGGGCAGGATTCGAACTGGGTGCTGGGAGCACTTCTGCTTCCCAGTCCAGCGCTCTACCAACTATGCCACCGAGTCGGTGTGTGTGTGTGTGTGTGTGTGTGTGTGTGTGTGTGTGTGTGTGTGTATGTGTGTGTGTGTGTGGTTGTGTGTGTGTGTGTGTGTGTGTGTGTTCACCTTGGTCTTTGGATAACGTGTTGGACTCGTGATCGACAGCTATTTCCCTCCCAGAAGAGAGCTCGTGTGTGTGTGTGTGTATTCACTTGGTCTTTGGATCACGTGTTGGACTCGTGATCGACAGCTATTTCCCTCCTGGAAGAGAGCTCAGAGCTCGTAGGTCCGATCTATGGGTAATG
>NC_134779.1:24155430-24177930 GCF_046742065.1 Oratosquilla oratoria | reverse complement strand
GTTCCAGACACTTTTTTCTTTTGTAGGCAGGTTCCAGACATCTTTTTTTCGTAGGCGTGTCAGGGACTTTTTTACGTAGACTGGTTTTAGACCCTGTTCTCTTATTTCTTGTAGGCAAGTTTCAGACCCCCTCAATCATTTTTTTTTTTGTAGTCAGGCTTCAGTCACATTTTTTTTTTTCTGAAGGCAAGTTTCAGACCCGTTCTCTCTTTTTTTTTCGTACTCAGGCTTCAGACCCGGTCTCATTTTTTTCCGTAGGTAGGTTTCATATTCTCTATATGAACACATCATACACACTCCTTCCAGCGGATTGAATTCAATGTTCTGATGTGAATCTTCTGTTTTGGTTAACGACAATCTGTTTTATTGGTCTGAAAATATTCCTCGTACATATGAACTGATTCCCTCTAGGTTCTCTCTCTTTCTCTCTTTTTCTTGTTCTCGTATTTGTTTTTTTTTAACGTTTCGTAGCTATGTACCACATTCGCTGCCAAACGCCTCTGTTTGTGTGTGTGTGTGTGTGTGTGTGTGTGTGTGTGTGTGTGTGTGTGTGTGTGTGTGTGTGTGTGTGTGTGTGTGTGTGTGTGTGTGTGTGTGTGTGTGTGTGTGTGTGTGTGTGCGTGTGTGTTCGTGTGTGTATGTGTATGTGTGTGTGTGTGTGTGCCTATTTGTGTCTTTATCTGTCTGTCTGTATGTCTGTCTGTATCTGTCTGTCTGTATCTGCCTGTCTATATTCGCCTCCCTGTACTTGTTTGTCAGTCAGTCTGTCTGTGTGTCTGTCTGCGTCTATGTCTGTATGTCTGTCTGTATCTATGTCTGTGTCTACCTGTGTCTATCTGTCTGTCTGTGTGTCTGTCTGTATCTGTATGTCTGTCTGTGTCTTTCTATGTCTATGTCTGCCTGTGTCTGTCTGTATGTCTGTGTCTATGTATGTCTGTGTCTGTCTGTCTGTGTCTGTCTCCCTCGTTAAATCCCCCACAGCCATCCAACTCCCCTTCTCCCCCAATCCCTCTCATCCCTCTCCCCATCGTGCCTCTTACCTCCTCATACTAATCTTCCTCCACCCACCAACCTCCTCTCTTCCTCATATCCTCCTCCTCTTTTTACTCTTTTCCTCTCTTACATACTCCCACTTCTTTCCCAGTTCTCTTCTTTTCCTCCTCCTCTTACTCTTCTTCACATTTTCTTCCGTTTCCAAAGATTTATTCCCCTCTCACTCTCTTTTCCATTCTTTCCTCTCTTCTTCTTCCTCTCTATTCTCGTCCTTCTCCTCCCACTCTCTTCACTCCCTCTCTTCTACATAGCCCCCTATTCCCCACCTCTTCCCCATCCCCCACCTCTTTAATGGCCATTCCCACTCTCACTTTTGCTCCTCATAACTCCCCATTCCTCTTCTTCCTCTTCCTACTCCTCCTCCTCCTCCTCGTGTCTTCTCCTACTCCTCCTCCCACATCCAACGTGCCCTCCCTAAATCCCCTTTCACGCCTGAGTCTAACATCATAATCCCATTTTTAAGGCCAAACCTTTCCCTCCCTCCCTCCGTCCCTCCCTCCTCCCACACTTCTCTCTTCCAATGTCCCTGTCTATGTCTGTTTGTCTGTCTATTTTGACTATGTCTGCATGTGTCCATTTACGTCTGCCTTGTATACTTATGTGTCTGTCTACATGTCTATCTGAGTCCGTTTGTCAGTCTGTATCTGTTTCTCTTTCTTTGTGTGTGTATGTGTGTGTATATGTGTGTTTATTCGTTGGTGTGTGTGTGTGTGTGTGTGTGTGTGTGTGTGTGTGTGTGTGTGTGTGTGTGTGTGTGTGTGTGTGTGTGTGTGTGTGTGTGTGTGTGTGTGTGTGTGTGTGTGTGCGCGCGCGCGCGCGCGCGTGTACTTACGTATGATGTTTATCATAATGGACGTGGTGTGGTCAAAATGCCTCGAGCTTTATTGATATCAACAAGATAAATAAAAAAATGAATGAGAAAAAAATGGTGAGTGTCATTTCAGAGTACCTCCCTTCTCAATAACACTTTTTTTTTTTTTTTTTATATTCTACTTCCTCTGTCTTTGACGCTCTCATATATCTTTATCACTTCCTCTTCGTTCTTCTTCTTTCTTCGCTGTATTTCTTTCTCGATTCCATCAGGGCCTTAATACATTCATTAGTCTTCCCTTGCAGCTTTGCTGCGTTTTCTCTTTCTGCTTTTGCAAAATTTACGTCATTCCAGTGTTCGTCATGTAAAGTTGCAATAGATATTAATGAAATTTTACTATGGCGTTTCTTGTTTTAATTTCTTTCAATTATTTTTTTATGATTTATTCTTTTCAAAGGATATTTGTCATTTTCATAGCAAAAAAATTTTTTTTAGATTTTTATTTTTATTTTGGGAAAATAATATGCTTGGATTTGAGAGGAATAATTAAAATTTCTAATGTTTTGAAGAATATACAAATAGATAAAGAAAATTTAATGAGATCAGGAGTATTTGAAAGGCTAGGTAATATAGTTCTATCATATATTGTATTACCTATACCCACTATATATCTATTTCTATTCTATTATGAAATGTTTACTTAAAGCATTTTAGCTGGAACCGAATTACACATGAACCTATCTTACTCTAATATATATTCTATAACGTTTAGTTTACAAGTAATTAGATGAATTAATCTACTGACAAGATTTGTTTTCAAGTAAGAGAAGTAAGGGAACATATGAATAAAGGAGACCCCAACAGACCTTAAGGCCTTCACTAGGCAGTTCCATGTCCACTACTACCTATCATACCCATCCAAAAGATTTCTCTAACCTCTTAGATAGTTTTAGCGCTTACTATATGGTCACTAAGTCTGTTTCATTAGTAATCCACTCTATTGGTAAAACTGTTCTTGCGTATTTCTTTCTTAAATCTAAAACAGGAGGAAGAGGAATAAGGGAAGGAGGAAGAGGAGGAAGGAGGAGGAAGAGGAAGAGGGGGAGGAAGAAGGAGTAAGAGGAAGAGGAGGAGGAAGGAAGAGGAAGAGGAAGAGGAGGAAGAGGAAGAGGGGGAGGAAGAAGGAAAAAGAGGAAGAGGAAGAGGAGGAGGAAGAAGGAGGAAGAGGAAGAGGAGGAGGAAGAGGAAGAGGAAGAGGAGGAGGAGGAAGAGGAAGAGGAAGAGGGGGAGGAAGAAGGAAGAAGAGGAAGAAGGAAGAAGAGGAAGAGGGGGAGGAAGAAGGAAGAAGAGGAAGAGGGGGAGGAAGAAGGAAGAAGAGGAAGAAGAGGAAGAGGGGGAGGAAGAAGGAAGAGGAGGAAGAAGGAAGACGAGGAAGAGGGGGAGGAAGAAGAGCAAGAGGAGGAGGAGGAGGAAGGAGGAGGAAGAGGAAGGAGGAGGAGGCGAGAGAGGAGTGCAGTCGTCCGTAGTCAGCTTTCCCCATATGGAAGAGTAAATGAATAAATGAATAAATAAATGAGTAGATAGATAAACGAATAAACAATTACATGATACATTTTTAAATAAAGCAACAAACAATTAAATGATAAATAAGAGAAACAGATAAATAAAATAGAATAATCGAAGTTTACAGAGAGACATCTTAGGCTCGGCACGGATAGCCTTAGGCACCTACTGTATAGTATTTCCTTACATCTACATCTACATATATATATATATATCTATATATATATCTATCTATATATATATATATATATATATATATATATATATATATATACATGCACATACACACACATGCATACTGCATATTTCCAAAAAGCCATTAGAAATGTGTTTTGATAACCGTAGATATCGCCCATATTGTTACACATGTCAATCACTAAATTACATTATTCATAAGTTCTCTGTGTTTTGAGTTCTTTCTCAGTCTGAACTCAGCCCTTAACATATCCCAACGCAACATATGTATTTTCAATAAATCATTTATCTATTTATCATTTTATTTTAATCTATTTCATTATTATTATTATTATTTTAAGATATGATTCCATTCATCTGACAGGTGACTCTGCCATTCAGAGTTCATCAACACTTTATAGTCGTCTCTCCCCCCTCTCTCTCTCTCTCTCTCTCTCTCTCTCTCTCTCTCTCTCTCTCTCTCTCTCTCTCTCTCTCTCTCTCTCTTTTACTTTTTCATCTTCTCTTTGTTCTCTTAGGATGTAGGTCCTTCTGTGTATGCGTGTGCATTTCTCCCTCTCTCGCCCCCATACCTATATCTCTCCTTCTCTCTCTCTGTGTCTATGCATTCTCTCTTTGTTCTCTTCCCAATCTATTCTTTTCTCACTTCTCCTATTTCTTTCTTTCCACTCCGCTTCAAATGGAGAATTGACATCCATCCCTTCTTGTCTCATCGCTCAGTATTTTGAATTTTTTCTTCAGTGAAATCCCGTTTCTGAGGAAAAAAGGAGAGAGAGAGAACATACAGCACTATAGGGAGAAGAAAGGTAACAATATCTATCTACAAAGGACTTCTTTCCACATAAAAAGGAGGAGTCAAGGCACGCACCCACGCTTAGCTCCTTGAGGATAAAGGGTCATCCCTGACTCCTGCCCATTGTCTGGGTTAGAAGAAATGCAGTAAGGCACAGTACACTCGCATCAAGCCCGTTTCACTTACAGTGTGACCTTTCCTCCTAGTCACCTTAATCGGAAAATAAAGAAGACGAAGAGAAATCCCTTCGTGCTGCGTCAAAATATTACGAATGCACAACCATTCACCCCTATTCCCTGCCTTCTCTCTTCAGTGCTCAACAGACATTCCCCTCCTACTCAAAATCCCTTTCACCCCCATCCATCCATCTTATCCTCGGTTGATTCGTATGTTCACTTCATCCTCTTTTGTTTTCCAGACAATTTTTGCCAATCTTTCTTCACTTATTCTTTCCATATGCTCAAACCATCCCAATAATCTTTCATCAGCATCATTATCCAGCTCCCTGTCAACCCGCGTTCTCCTCCTCACCTCCTCATTTCCGCCTCTATCCAACCTTATAGTCCCATACCATACTTCTCAGAAACGTCATATCAAACATGTTTGAAATTCTCCTTTCTATCGCTTAAATTCCAACTCTCCTCTCCGTATAAAGAACATAAAGAACAATCGTGAGACATATGTTATAAAATTTTATCAAGGTCAGTGTGTGTGATACATAGTTCACACAATCACATTGCGATCTCCCTCTAAATAAAAGGTGTCTGTTTTTAGCCATTGCAAAATATATAATGGTCGTACTCAAAGAACTATCTATAGTGACACTATTTGTTCAGTATTGATTTGAACGGTTGCCCAGCCTTCCATCTGTGTAAACGAAGTTGTATAAAGCCACCGAAACTGAAATTAACATATACATTATCTCTTATGGCTCTCTCTTTTTCTTTTTATGTTCGTGTTGTGTGTGCATGTGTATGTATGTGTGCGTGTGTACGTGTGTTTCTATGTGTGCGTTTGGGTGTGTGTGTGGGTGTCCATGTGTGTGGGTGTCCATGTGTGTGTGTGTGTGTGTGTGTGTGTGTGTGTGTGTGTGTGTGTGTGTGTGTGTGTGTGTGTGTGTGTGTGTGTGTGTGTGTGTGTGTGTGTGTGTGTGTGTGTGTGTGTGTGTGTGTGTGTGTGTGTGTGTGTGTGTGTGTGTGTGTGTGTATGTTTATGTATATGTGTGTGTGTGTATGTACGTGCTTGCGTACGAATATATGAGTGGTTCTGTATTCGAACGCATACACACGAATGTGTGTGTGCGTGCATATGTGGATATGTAGAAAAACCAAACCCACAATATAAACAGCCAAAAAGCACAATATTGCGCTTTTTCCCCTCTGTACCACGTAATACAAACAAGTTTTTTTTTTGTTTTTTGTTTTTTTACAGAAGTAAAAATAAATGGGAAATTGACTTCTGGTCTACGTAAAATCAATTGACGCAGGTCACGCCCGGACTAAAATCTATCAACATCCTATAAAAAACGTAAAAATAGGCAATACACACACACACACACACACACACACATACACGCACACACACACACATACACACACACACACACACACACACTCACACGCACCCACGCACACACACACACACACACACACACACACACACAATTATATATATATATATATTATATATATATATATACAAATATACAAGTGTTTGCATATGTACATGTAGGAATTATCAAACCCCTCCTAAAATGAAAATTGAAATACTAAAACGACCATTCTTCAAATTCATACTTTTTTTTTTTTTTTTTTTTTTACAAAAGGAGAGAGAAAAGACGAAAAAAAAAAAAATTAGCTTTCGTGGTCGAACAGTTAAGCGACGTGACAAGCATGTAGTCATGCTGATACCAACTCTGACTCCAGCATTCCTCATTTCAGACAAAAATATTTAATCCATTTTCCAGACCCGAATTCAGAGTGGTAATATGGTATGGCCGTATAGCACTTCAATCGCTCTTTGCGTTCTATAATAGTATCCAATGCATAGATAACCTTCACTCATTCCCTTTAAGTGAATAAAATCACCTGGCTTTAGCCAGAATAAAATAATCAAATTATTATTAAATTCAATATAGTCTTAGCTCATCTGACGCTGTATCTGTAGCTGAATATAATCAATTGGCGCCATTCAGAATTAAATAAAGCAAATTATATTTGAAATTCAATATAATCTTGGTTTCCTTGGCGCCGTAACTGTTGCTAAATACAATCAATTGGCGCCAGCCAGAATAAAATAAAACAAATTATAATTAAATTCAATATAATCTTTGCTTCTCTGGCGCCGTATATAAGCTGAATAAAATTAATTGGCGCCAGCCAGAATAAAATAAAACAAATCATATTTAAATTCAATATAATCTTAACTTCTCTGGCGCTGTATCTGTAGCTGAATAAAATCTATTGGCGCCAGCCAGAGTAAAATAAACAAGTTATCATTAAATTAAATATTCTTAGCTCCTCTGGCGCCGTACCTGTGGCTGAATGAAATAAATTGGCGCCAGCCAGAGTAAAATAAACAAGTTATCATTAAATTAAATATTCTTAGCTCCTCTGGCGCCGTACCTGTAGCTGAATGAAATCAATTGGCGCCAGCCAGGATAAAATAAAATAAATCATCTTTAATTTCAAGATAGTCTCAGATCCTCTGACGCCGTACATGTAGCTGAACAAAGTAAACTGGCGCCAGCCAGAATAAAATAAACAAATTATTATTTAATTGAAGATATTTCTAGCTCCTCTGGCGACGTACCTGGAACTAAATGAAATCAATTGGCACCAGCCAGAACAAAATAAAAAAAATCATCATTAAATTGAAGATATTCTTAGCTCATCTGTAGCTGAATAAGATCAATTAGCGCCAGCCAGAATAAAATAAATTATCTTTAAATTCAAGATAGCCTCAACTCCTCTGGCGATGTACCTGTAGCTGAATAAAATCAATTGGCGTCAAGCAGAATAAAATAAACAACTTATAATTTAATGCAATATATTCTTCACCCCTCTGTGCCGTACTGAATAAAGTAAATTGGCACCAGCCAGAATAAAATAAACAAATTATCATTAAATTCAACATAGTCTTAGCTACTCTGGTGCCGCAATTTTATCTGAGGAAAAATATCTGGCGCCGTATCTTCACCTGAATAAAATAACCTGGCATTAGATAAAATAACATCAATATACATTCACTGTAAACCCACTATCGGAGAAATAATAACGGAAATAAAGAGAAACTGTATATTTCGACTACTATCTGTTATACAGTTTCTCTTTATTTCCGTTATTATTTCTCCGATAGTGAGTTTACAGTGAACTTTTATAAATGTGTTATAACATACCAATCTCCAATCAATATACATGTTATAGCCCTTCGAAATAGTCTTAGCTCCTTTGTCAACGCACCATTATCTGAATTAAATCACATGACGCCAGATAGAATTAAATCTAGTAATAGCGTCACCACAGCGTAGAGGATTAGAGGGAGAGCTCATTATCTTAATCGCTTCCCTGCTGATCTAAGAAAAGAGACTCAATTAGGGAACGAGAGGAACCAAATACTTGGTCCCAATTCGTGCCTTCTTAAGCCACAAGGTGATTATATGGTGTGTCTTACTATTAGATGTTATGTAGGTGATAGTTTGGGAGGTTTAGTCATATCCCTAAGGACCACAGTTACAGAGAGTTTTTATATGACTTGAGGGCAGTTGGTACTCGAAAATGAAAGGCTGATCGGTTTATTTTTTTATCTTGTTTTTTATTCTTTAAATTTCTCTTTTACTTCATGGATAGAAACGCCGGGTATGACTGATAAAAATAATAAATTCTGGATGTGGAATAACTGATTTATTTGTTAAATAAGACCTATTCAGTGCGAATATTACCCCAAAAGAGAAAGCCGATGCTTAATGAAAAAAAAAAAGTAGATTACCTGTTTCGCTTTTGATAAAAAAAAAAAATGTAAAATGGTTTTATCTCTAACTTACGAATTAAAAAAAAAAAGTAAAGTTCGTCACTGGACTTCTAACAAAACACAAATTTATCAGAACACAAAGTCTTACATCCAAAGGGGGATTAAACCGTCTTTATCTTGACGGGAATAATTAATTCAAAACATTCTTATTAAAATCAAATTAACAAAATCTGTCTTGGGGGGGGACCTCCTTATGCATAATGCATTTTACTTATACTGTTTCATCATTGTCTCCATATTCGATGTTCACTTTGATGCAAAGGATAAAGAAATTAAATCTTCTTATATAGTCTAATTAGTTTTTTATGAAAGATTTTGTTTTTTGAATAAATGTAAAAGCTGGGTGTGTTGGAGATTATCCTTGAAAAAACAAAACCGTCTCCTGGCAGATAAAAAATAGATAATGAATAGATAAATAGATAGATAGATAAATAGATAAATAGATAAATAGATAAATAAATAAATATAGAGATATGTAGATAAATTGATCAATATATATAAACAGATAGATAAATAAATAAATAAATAAATAGATAAATAAATATACATACATACATATATATACCAAGGCTTTTTCCCCCTTACAAGGGGCGTAGCCAAAAAGGGAAAGGCATAAAATCATTTCCACCCATTCCATCCCTGAATACACTCCACACCCCTCCACTCTCCCTCTTATCTGAGCACCTCCTGGATGACGGGTCATCCCTGCACCTTGTCCACTGCCCTGGGTCAGAAGCAGTGTCGCAAGACACAGCACATCCACAGCAAGGCCGCTTCATTAAATCGGCGACCCCTCTTCTCCGTCCCCCCATATCTAAATAGATAAATATATATATATATATATATATATATATATATATATATATATATATATAATTATATATATATATATACATATATAAAGAAAATAAAGAAAAAATAATAAGAAAAAAATCAGCCTAGGCATTGCACAAGATGTGTAAGACAAAACATTTTTTAGTGTCAGTGTTGAAGACGCTTAAATAAGCAATTTTCTTTCTCAAAAAATAAAGAAATAATCTTTCTAAATCTTGTAAACCAAAACACATCCTTTCGAACCACTCTCTCCCCTCTCTTCTTCTCCCCCTCCTTTTCCCCTTTTTCTTCCCGCCCCAGCTCTCTCCCTCCTCTCTCTCTCTTTCTCTCTTTCTCTCTTCCCTCTCTCTCTCTCTCCCCTCTCTCTCTCCCCCTTCTCTCTCTCTCCTCTCTCTTCCTCCCCTCTCTGTCACCCCTCTCTCTGTCACCCCTCTCTCTCTCTCCCCTCTCTCTCTCTCTGTCTCTCTTCCCCCCTCTCTCTCTGTCTTCTCCCCCTCTCTCTCTTCGCCCCCTCTCTCTCTGTCTCTCTCCCCCCTCTCTCTTCCCCCCTCTCTCTCTGTCTCTCTCTCCCCCCTCTCTCTCTTCGCCCCCTCTCTCTCTCTCTCTCTCCCACCACCTCTCTCTCTTTTTTTTTTGTCAAAAAGAATATTTTCATCTGAGCAGATTTTCCAAAGAACGTTGGGATTTCCAGAATTACAAAACAAAATTGCCCCCAAAAATAAAAATGAAAAAGAAATCCCATATAATTTTAATAACTTTAATATCCCTTTATCATTCTTCCACATCCTAGAATAATTTTCAATCAACCTTTAGCGACTTGCGTATACAAGTACGTAGGGACAAGGTGACTGTTTTGACCACATGATAAAAAAAAAGAAACGAAAAATAGTTGGCGTTTTAATCATTTTTAATCAACCTTTAGCGACTTGCGTATACAAGTACGTAGGGACAAGGTGACTGTTTTGACCACATGATAAAAAAAAAGAAACGAAAAATAGTTGGCGTTTTAATCATTTTTAATCAACCTTTAGCCACTTGCGTATACAAGTACGTATGGCCAAGGTGACTGTTTTGACCACATGATTTAAAAAGAAAAAAAAAATAGTTGGCATTTTAATTATAACGAGGTAGAGCCAAAAAATCAGCTCCAAAGAGTGTTTCAGTACATCGCAAATAACCACTTTGTAGGGATGAAAAAGTCTGTGGACACTAAATTCTTCGTTAATTCTACGTAATCCTTTTGTAATCCTTTGTGTTTCCACAAATGTGACAGAGAGATTAAAATTAATAGATTAGTCTCTCTTTGGCTGAGATTCATAATAACTCGGACACATATAATTCTGTTTCGTTCCTCATTATTGTCTTTCTTGTGAAAAAAAAGAAATTAATTGAATATATAATTCAATAAACAAAAAAAAAAAAATATATATATATATACATTCGCATATACATAAGAAATAAATATACCAATACCTATACATATACAATACATATACCCACACATATACATTCCTATACACATACCAAAACATATACACATGCATTTACCTCTACATATATATGCACACAAATACTTATATACTCATGAGTATTACTTTTGTGAAACCCAAGCAATTTTATTGATATCCCCCTCTCCGTCCTACAATTTATTTTCACAATTATTCCCTCGTTTTGTACATATTATATTATATCATATTATATATATATATATATATATATATATATATGTGTGTGTGTGTGTGTGTGTGTGTGTGTGTGTGTGTGTGTGTGTGTGTGTGTGTGTGTGTATTTGTAAGAAAGGGAGGGGGAGAGGGGAAGAGTGTAGGGGAGGGGGAGGGGAAGAGTGTTGGGGAGGGGGAGGGGAAGAGTGTAGGGGAGGGGGAGGGGAAGAGTGTAGGGGAGGGGGAGGGGAAGAGTGTAGGGGAGGGGGAGGGGAAGAGTGTAGGGGAGGGGGAGGGGGGGGGGGGGGAGGGGGAGGGGGAGGGGGAGGGGAGGAGTGCAGGGGAGGGAGAGGGGAGGGTTTAGGGGAAGAGTGGAGGGGAGAGTGGAAGGAATGGGGAGTGGCAGGTTGGGAGAGAGTGGATGGGGGAGTTTAAGGAGGAGAGAAAGTGGAGGGGTTAGTGGAAGGAGGGGTGAGAGTGGAGGGGTTAGTGGAAGGAGGGGGAGAGTGGAGGGGAGTGGAAGGAGTGATATTTTTTCAATTTAGCGTTTTAAAATAAATTTGTAAAATGTGCAAGTAATCAGTGTATATCTTCATAATCATTTTAGTAGTAGCCCGCAGCGACTGACCATATAAACCTTTATATAATAATGCACACCCAAAGTATTTTGAGACCAAAGAGATGGGATATTCCAAGTTTTACTTAATCTTAGATAAAGTTGATAAGAAAATACACAAATATACACAAAGTACAGAAATACACAAATATACACAGATACAGATACATAAACATGCACAAGGATACGCACGCTCGCGCGCACACACACACACACACACACAAAACATTACATATACACATCTACATACACCTTACATTCTCGTATATTACTATACCACGAGGATACAAACAAAACACACACACGCATACACACAAACACAATATACACACACTCGGCTCCTAACTACGCCGCAAACACAAATACAAAAACACAAACACAAAAAAACGCACACAAACTCGTACACACAAACACACTCACACACACACACACACACACAAGAGGACACCTCAAGTCTAAGTCCCTCTCTCTCTCTCTCTCTCTCTCTCTCTCTCTCTCTCTCTCTCTCTCTCTCTCTCTCTCTCTCTCTCTCTCTCTCTCTCTCTCTCTCTCTCTCTCTCTCTCTTTCTCTCCACCTCCGCTCGCCTCCCTCTCCTCCAACTTCTTTCGACCACTCTGCTATTCATTTCTCTCCTTTTGGTCCCCCTTATATGCATTTATTCATGCATATAGCAAGCAATCACCCATAAATCCACTCATGCATACATTCATATATTTATAAATTTTCTGCTCCTGGTCGTCTGTGCTCCTTTCTCCATCATTTCGTTCCACTTACCTCTCTCCCTTTCTCCACACTTCCAAAGAAAAATAAATAAATAAATAATGATATAAGTAAATGATGTTGATAAATGAATAAGTGAATAAATAGGTAAATGAGTAAATATATAAAATTATAAATATAAAAGTAATAAATGAAATATAAATAGATAATATAATAAATAAAAAATAAATAGAATAAATAAAACAAAATTAAATAATATAAAAATTAGAAATTAAATTATAACAATGATCATAATAATAATAATAGTAATAATAACAATAGAAATAATGATAATAATGACAACAATAATATCAATAATAATAACAATTACAATAATAATAATGATAGTAACAACAAAAGTAAGCAAATAAATAAATAAAAATAATAGAAAATAAATATATATATACATTCCTATCTTAATCCCATAAAACTTATATAAGCTTATCCTCTGGTGCATTATCTACTTACCAATCTACTGGCCACCATTCTTATTTATATATATATACTATTCACGGTCTGTCTTGTCTAACATCCTATCTCTCTCTACACCCTATCTATTCCTATCGCTGTCTCCGTCTCACTCTTTTCACATATATTTCATATTTGTCCGGTTTTCCCTTTCTGCTGTGGTATTCTTAATATATATATATATATATATATTATATACATATATATATGTATATATATATATATATATATAATCCTTATATAAATCATATATAAATCCTTGGAAGGGAATATTTTTAAGAATACCACTAAGAATTTTACGGTAGTATTCTCAGAAAAAAAATTCTTTCCCTTCCAAGGAAATATTTCTTTTTAAGAATACCACCGTAAACAAATAGGATGATTAAGTTGTCGCCCCTTGAAGAAGCAGGACAGGATTTTCTTTTTTTCTTTTATTTGTTTAATATTATTTTATTTTATTCCTTATATTTTATTCATCTATATATTTTATCTTTTAGATGAACTAAATCCACTAAGGCAAACAGAACAAAAAGTCTACGAAGAAAAAATAAATCAGCTGGAGACACTATCAAAGAATTTTATCAACATCTCCACTTCTTTCATTTTTATTTTTATAAAAAGAAAAAATATTGACAAAAGTAAATAATTGCTACAAATAAACAATTACGTTTTTTGATTCTACGATACAAAAATATTGGAATAAGAAGATACATTGTAAGAACGAACTGCTATATTTTTTTGTAAACGCAATAACATATTTCAAAATTCCAAGAAAAAATAAATAAAAGCAATCCTTGACTAAAACGATACATTATGTTTTTATTACACAAAAAATATTCGAATAAATAGAAACATATATGAAACAAAAACGAATTACCACAACAGTCACGCTCTGCCTTCGTACACAAAACGTTAATCAAATCACGTCATAAAATATTACGATACAGACTAATGATAGCTGATATCATTCTAAAATTCATATTTACATTTTTACGACTCAAGTAACATAAAAACTCTAAAATGCAGCTCATGTTAAATTATAGATCAACAGTGCCCCAACACACCTAATTAAACAAATATTTAAAGAGACACATCTGCAGATACTTGAAGATATCCATAAGAAATTAAATGCTCGATAATCAAATAAGCACACACACACACACACACACACACACACACACACACACACACACACACACACACACACACACACACACACACACACACACACACACCTATATTATATATATATATATATATATATATATATATATATATATATATATATATATATATATCACGTGAAAACCACTGTTGGAGTAAAAAGACTGAAGACGGGGAATCTATATATTTCGATTGCAAACTGCAATCCTCTGCAGTGGATACAAAATTGGAATGGATAGATTCCAATTTTGTATCTACTGAAGAGGATTGTAGTTTGCAATCGAAATATTTATTCCCCGTCTCCAGTCTTTTTTACTCCAACAGTGGTTTTCACGTGATTGACAAATGTGTGATTACATTTTTCACTTATAATATTATATATCAATATTATATATCAATATATATATATATATATATATATATATATATATATATATATATATATATACACATACATACATACCTCATACATAATTTGTATACAAAAACTTTGTTTTTCGAGAGTACAGGGGAGAGAGAAATGAAGGACAGATAGATAGATAGATAGATAGATAGATAGATAGATAGATAGAGAGAGAGAGAGAGAGAGAGAGAGATAGAGAGAGATAGAGAGAGAGAGAGAGAGAGAGAGAGAGAGAGAGATACAGATAGACAGATAGACCAACAGATAGATAGATAGACATATATAGATAGATAGAGAGGAAGGAGAGAGAAAGAGAGGGAGGGAGAGAGAGATAGAGAGAGAGATAGAAAGACATAGATATAGATAGATAGAGAGAGAGAGAGAGAGGCAGATGGAGAGAGAGAGGCAGATGGAGAGAGACATAGAGAGAAGAGGAAGAGAGAGAGAGGGAAAAGACGTGATAGAAAAATACTCTGCATAAAACACGGTCAAGCGGGTCCGGATATGCAAATTGATGGAGGGAGTGTCTGGATATATTTTCTTTCTCATTGCCCTCCCTCCCTCCCCTCCCTCCCTCCCTCCCTCCCCTCCCCTCCCTCCCTCCCTCTCTCCCTCCCTCCCTCTTTCCCTCCCTCCCTCCCTCTTTCCCTCCCTCCCTCCCTCTTTCCCTCCCTCTTTCCCTCCCTCCCTCCCTTCTCCCTATCTTACTCCCCCTCCTTCCCTCCCTCTCCTAACCCATCTTTTAATAATAATATCTCTCTCTCTCTTAATCACTATTTTTCTCTCTCATAATTTCCTTTTCCTACCAATTATTCTCTCTATTTCTAGCATTTAACCACAGTCACTCTTACTAACTCACTCTCTCTTTCTCTCTCTCTCTCTCTCTCTCTCTCTCTCTCTCTCTCTCTCTCTCTCTCTCTATTTAATCAAGAATAGATTCTTTTCTTAAAATGCCACCCAATTTCTCGTTCGTTCACTCAACGTTTTTGACAAAAAATGTCATAACTATTCCATCCGTATAATATACTGATGATCATTTTGGTTGGAATGTCTAAAATTTGTCATAGATATTGGTATACTAGCAGTAGTACTAGTACTAGTACTAGCACTTGTAGTAGTAGTAAAAACGTCATAACCATTCCATCAGTATGATATACTGATGATCATTTTGGCTGGAATATTTCAAATTTGTCATAGATATTAGTATACTAGCAGTAGTACTAGTACTTGTAGTAGTAGTAGTAGTACTAGTAGTGGTAGTAGTAGTAGTAGATTACTATTTATCTTTATTATCTTTATCATTATTATGGTCATCATCACCACAGGCATCATCACAATCCTTATTATCATTGTCTCAATTTTTACCATCATTATCATTATTATTACCGTAATCGTTTTAATCACCATAATCATTATTACCATCAAAATAACAATAAACATTGTCATTATCATCATTACCATCACCAAATCGTTATCAGCCATTACAATAATTATTACCATAATAGTTTTAATAATCATATTCAGTCATCATCACAATCATCACCATAATCATTATCACAATAACTACCACCTTCACCATCTTCACAATCACCAACATCTTCACCATCATCATGATCATTATCATCATAATCTTGGCCATCAGTGTCAAACCCGTATGTGGTATTGTTTTTTTTTTTTTTTAACGAAGTAAAATTTTTAAAAACTAGTGATGTGCCAATGGACCAGAATGTATCAACATTCTTTCTATGATTGGAAACTAATCTAAAAAAAAAAAAAAAAAAAAAAAAATCCGATTACTTTTAACTAACGATGGGACGATACCGATTCCGATTCGAGTCCCGATACATCTTCCGAACTTCCGATTCCGATAAATATTTGAGAAATGAGCTTTGTTCATAGAATATTCGTTTCCCAAGCCAACTGCAGAGCCTTTAAACAGTCATGAATCGTGATCATTCCACATATCGGATTCGTATCGGAAATCAAGATCAGTATCGGAACTGGTATCGGATTTGTTAAAAATTTTGGTATCGTATCGTCACTATTTTCAGCTTCGACTAACACTCGTTTCATCTGCCTAGGATAGAAGCACTAGATTTTACAACCAAAATACTAATACAATCACCATCACTCTAATCTCTATCACTATCCTCATCATCACTATCCTCATCATCACTATCCTCATCATCACTATCCTCTTCATCACCATCCTCATCATCACCATCCTCATCATCACTATCCTCATCATCACTATCCTCATCATCACTATCCTCATCATCACTATCCTCACCTTCATTATCCTCACCTTCACTATCCTCGCTATCACCATCCTCACCATCACCATCCTCACCATCACCATCCCCATCCTCACCATCACTACCCTCATTAGCATCCTCACCATCACTACCATCACCATCTCTATTCTCATCATCACTATCCCCACCATCACTATCCTCACCACCACCTTCCTCAACATCACCATCCTAACCCTCACTATCTCACCATCACCATCCTTACCATCACCATCCTCACCATCATTATCCTCACCATCACCATCCTCACCATAAATATCCTCATCATCACTATCCTCACCATCACTATCCTTATCACCATCATCATCACTTCCTCACCATCCTCACCATCACTATCCTCACCATCACTAGCCTCATCATCACTATCATCATTATCATCACTATCATCACCATCATCACCATCACTATATATACTCGATAAAGCTATATCAAGCAATTACATACAAGATTATTATCATTTGATATTCATAACTTATTATATAGTATATTTATCATAATAAAAAAACAAGTCAGAATCATAATAACAATAAGTTGTGATCATTAATGACAGTTATAAACTATCATCACATAATTTATAATCCTACAAACTTCTAATACTGAATAAACTTCGGTATATAACGGATCTGTCCGGTATTTCCATATCGTCCGTTATATCGAAGGTTTTTTGTAATCGTAACTATATAAATCATAATAATTTTTTGTAGCTACACATTTAATCACAATAATAACTCCCATCATAATTATCACAATGGAGATTATTATGATCATAAATCATCATCATATTTGCCTTCCACCAAAGTTATATTCGTACTATTGTGTACAGTCAAAGCGTGTTGTTGATACAAAAATTGTATTCAAGATCCAAAAATTAGTTTTAATAATAATAAAAAAAAATTCTCTGGTGTTATTTGCATATACCATAAATCTTTTCTTTTCGTCCCAATTTCATTTCATTTCGTTCCCTTTTCCTCATGATTACTTGCTCTCACTTTTCCCAAAATATTTCATCATTACATATTTCGGTCATTGCTCTTTCTTCTTCGTATATGAAAGTCTCCTTCACCCCCATATCTCCTCTTCTTTCAATTTCCATTTTGATTCGCATTTATCTCTTTTCATTTCTTCGAATTCTTTCACTGATTTTTTCACGTCTCCTCTCCCTCTTCCTCTCTTCTAACATCCTAAGATTTCTACACTTTCTTATTTTACTCTCTTTTCTAAATATCCTTTAATTAGCTTCTTCGTCTTCTCTCTAATTCCCTGCTTTATGGCGATGACGTAACTACAAACGTGCTGGTCTTGCATCATCTTCAAACCGGGTTCGACTCCCGCACGGCTTTCTCATACACTGTCTCCAAAACTCCAAGAGGAGCGCATAGGGCAAAGGTGACGGCTCCGGCCGTAGCAACGCGCCTCCTGGCGTATACTTCTTTCCACCTTCTTCATCCTACAATCCTTATATGGTATAATATGTTTTTTCTATATCCTTACAAAAAAGACACTTGTTTTTGTTTAAACTCTATTCTTCATTTTGCCTTTTGACTCATGTATATAATACTCTTTTTTTAACAAATATGTTTGTCTATCATTCATTCCATTACAATATTTCCTATTATTGCATCTATGTTACCGACCACTACTTCACTTTTTTTTTTGTCTTTTTTTTTCTAGCCAGCATGAAACATTCATTTTCTGTTGTATATTCCAGAAGCCAATTTTTTTTTGTTATATGCATCATCATTGTAAGCATTATCAACATTACACACACACACATTATATATATATATATAATATATTATATATATTATATATATATATATATATATATATATATATATATATATATATATGTGTGTGTGTGTGTGTGTGTGTTTGTGTGTGTACGTGTGCGTGTGCATGAAACAATATTTTAGTGGAAAAACTAATTTGCTGTGACCATGGCATTTCTAAAAGAGCAAGCCTGTGTTCTATATTTTTTTTGAGGGGGGGAGGGGGTAGGAGAGTAGTCATGGTAGTTTAACAGTCACAATATATCTTAAAGGTGAAGAACTCAGATCATCCTCACAAGATTCACCTTTCAAAAAAAAAAAAAAAAAAAGTGAATTAGTTCTAGTATAATCACTTGAATATATATTCCTAAGAGTTGGCCTTTGGGCATTGGTGAGCAAATTATAATGAAAAACTGAAAATCTGGAGAGGAAATTTATTACGAACACTATCTTCTCCTTCTCTTTCTTCTTCGCTTTTTCCTTTTGCTCCTCTTTACCGTAATCTTTGTTCTATTTCTTCTCTTTATCCTCGTAATTCTCCTTTTCTCCTTTCTTCCTTCCTTTCTCCTACAACTCCTCCTCCTCACCCTCCTCCTATTCCTCTTTCTCTTCCATCTCTTCCTCTCCCTCCTCTTTCTCTTCCTTCCTTTCTCCTACAACTCCTCCTCCTCATCACCCTCCTCCTATTCCTCTTTCTCTTCCTACTCCTCTTCCTCTTCCTTCTCTTTCTCTCCCTCCTCTTTCTCTTCCTACTCTTCTTCCTCTTACTTCTCTTCCTCTTCCTCACTCTCCTCCTATTCCTCTTCCTACTCTTCTTCCTCTTCCTTCTCTTCCTCTCCCTCCTCTATCTCTTCCTACTCTTCTTCCTTTTACTTCTCTTCTTCTTCCTCACCCTCCTCCTATTCCCCTTTCTCTTCCTCCTCTTTCTATTCTTCATCTTCCTTTTTGCCATCAGTTTTTCTCTTATTACTTCTCCATCTCTGCTCTTTTTTTCTTTTTTTTCCTCCTCTTTACTATTTCTGTGTAATGGACGCACCATCAACCCTACCACGTTGGTACAGTGGCAATCCGTGAAACTCACTGGGAATCGTACCCGGACCTCTAAAGTCGAGAGGCCGAGATCGAAGCCTCACGTGCCAACACGGGCAAACAGTAATTTTTAGCTTTCAGAAACATTAAGCTTCAAACTCGCCAATATAATGCGCCCTTCAATTTCAATTACAGCACCATTTATAGAAGAGGCCTCGATGATTTGCTCTCTCATCCGCGTTCTCTCTCTCTCTCTCTCTCTCTCTCTCTCTCTCTCTCTCTCTCTCTCTCTCTCTCTCTCTCTACACTTCTCTCTTGCACTGCCTGTTCCTTCATTTTTGTTCTGCCTCCTCTTTTCTATCTCTCTCTACTTCTTTCTCTCCTTCCCTCTATCTCTCTATTTCCTTCTTTCTTCCCCTCCCTTCATCCATCTCCGTCCTTCTCTATTCACGCACCTCTCTCTCAAACACACAAATTATATATATATATATATATATATATATATATATATATATATATATATATATATATATATATATATATATATATATAATATAGACTGAATACCCCACTATCGGAAAAAAGATATATGAAGATATGAAGATACGTATATTGCACTCACTGTGATCCTCTTCAGCTTGGTTTTACAAAGGGTGGGTTAACTTAAATATACTAAGAGGAGATACATAAAGGGGACATGGGGAAGTAAGAATACTAATGCGTGGTCCGTTTGAGCCCAAGTCGTGACGACCCCAAATTCAAACTGACCTCGGGTAAAAAATTTGCGCTACAAGTGATAGGTTCAGGTTTGTTGATAGCCAACCTGGTAATGACGTATGGAGACCATTGTCCTTTTCAAGTATTAAAATTAGGTAGTTGCTTGATCAGGGAGGACAATTATTTTTTCTTCTATAGTTACGGTGTGATTTATAAATCAAACTAGGACAAGGTTGATATAATTTTACAAATCAATCTGTGACTACAGAAGAAAATTTATAAAGTCTTCCCCGGATCAAACTACCTATTTTTGATACTTCAAAAGGACACTGGCCCTCCGACGGAATTACCAGTTGGTCAAGTTGTCCACCCAGAACTGAACCAACCACTTGTTGCTCAAACATTTGACCCGGGGTCAGTTCGATCTTGGGGCCATCACGACTTGGGGTCAAACGGACCACGCACTAGTATGCTTACTTCCCCGATGTCCTCTTTACGTATCTCCTCATAGTATATTTAAGTTAACCCACCCTCTGTAAAACCACGCTGAATAGGATCACAGTTAGTGATCGCAATATATGTATCTTAAAATATCCTTCTTTTCTCCGATAGTGGGATATTCTGTCCATCTTACCAATGTGTTAGACCATTTTTGTGATATGTATATGTATATATATATATATATATATATATATATTATATATATATGTATATATATATATACACACATTATACAGTACATACACACATATATTAGCCTCTCCAAGAGCAAGGTGTAAAGGCGAGTGTTTCATCCTGATGTAATATCTTTATTAAAGAGCCTTTTCACCATGGAAATCCTCTCTCTCGAGGGTCCTCCTTGATTTATTAATCAAGACATCAGTCGAAATTGTTGCCAATACGAAACGAACCTCCCACTACACTATGAAGGTTTGTCCTTTAGGACATCTGAAGGTCACCGAGAATTCTTAATACTCTGCCCTCTCCTTTTTCTTGCCATTTATCCAATAGTGACATTTATCCTGTGGTTGATAAGGGCAAGAATTCATCGGGGAGTCCAGGGTGCATCTGTCGCCAGGTGATTTCATTATTATATTGATTGGTTTAGTTTTCTTTATTTTATATTAATTCATGTGTGACAAGAACTCATAACTATACAAAAATCTTGATTAGGCATTTCGTGTGTGTTGTGTGTGTGTGTGTGTGTGTGTGTGTGTGTGTGTGTGTGTGTGTGTGTGTGTGTGTGTGTGTGTGTGTGTGTGTGTGTGTGTGTGTGTGTGTGTGTGTGTGTGTGTGTGTGTGTGTGTGTGTGTGTGTGTGTGTGTGTGTGTGTGTGTGTGTGTGTGTGTGTGTGTGTGTGTGTGTGTGTGTGTGTGTGTGTGTGTGTGTGCATATGTGTGTGTGTGCATATGTGTGTGTGTGTGTGTGTGTGTGTGCATATGTATCTGTGTGCGTGTGTGCGCGCGCGCGTGTCTGTGTGTGCGTCTGTATACAAGTCTGTGTGTCTGTGTGTGTCTTCAAGTGTCTCCATGTGTTTGTGGGTGCGTCTGTATATGCGTCTGCGTGTTTATATGTAACTACACGTGACCAAACGTATTTGTGTGTGTCTGTATGTGTCTGTGTGTCTACATATCCCTGTGTCCGTCTGTCTACCTGTCTTTCTATCTGCCTGGTCTTCCACCTGTCCATCTGTCCATCTGTCTTAGGAAGCCCAAGACAGACTTGACCTATCAAAGAATTCTATAGTTAAACCTTCAGAATTGTTCCTAAACAAATAAACCCCATTTCGTGAATCTGTGTACAGTTCTCTCTAATTCCGTTCATTGCAATATTTCTCTGCATGACTTATGTTTGTATTCACATTCGTGCATGACTGGTTCCAAGAAGATCTTGCACCCAATACGTGTCTCACATTTGCATGAATTATTATATCTAGAGCAAATGCTCTGGAGTAATTTTCATTTGCATGAATTAGGTCTACAGCAAATGCTTTTACGTTGGCTACTTGTCTTATAACAATAACAACAGCAAGAGTGTCTTGTATATGAATAAAGATTAAATAAAATAAAATAGAAAACTAAATGAAGTAACAAGATAAATAAGGTAAATTGAATAATTAGAATACTAAAAAGATAAATCAATAAATGAATTCAGAAATGAAGACAGACAACAAATAAATGAAAACAAATTGATAAGACGAAATAAGTAAATAGATACACGTGAATCAAACAAGCAGAAATGGTGCTCCAAATCCAATTATACCTTAATAGCAACCTACGACAAAAACCTACACGATTCTCTATACAACATTATTCATCTATTC
>NC_134779.1:24142930-24147930 GCF_046742065.1 Oratosquilla oratoria | reverse complement strand
GTGTGGGAACATTGTAAGGAGCGGGAGAGGCACGAGGAGGGAGGAAGAGGAGTAGGAAGAAAAGGAGAAGGGAGAGAAGAGAGTAAAGTAGGACAAATAAACGGACGAGGAGGAGGAGGGGGATGATAAGGAATATGAGTGGGAGAATGTGGAAGAAGAATTGAGAGAATGAGGAGGAATGGGAGGAGGAGGAGGAGGAGGAGGAGGAGAAGGAGGAGGAGGAGGAGGAGGAGGAATACCAGGACAAGAGTGAGGGGGAGAGGAAGGGGGAGGGGAGGGGAAGAAGGAGTACTAGGGGAAGAACTAGGAGGAGGAGGAGGAGAAGGAAGAGGAGGAGGAGGAGGAGGAAGAGGAGGAGGAGGAGGAGGAGGAAGAGGAGAAGGAGAATTAGGAGGAGGAGGAGGAGGAGGAAGAGGAGAAGTAGGAGGAGGAGGAATACCAGGACGAGGGGGAGGGGGAGGGGGAGGTGAAGGAGAAGGACTAGGAGAAGTAGGAAGTAGGAAGAGGAAGAGAAGGCGGAGTAGGAGAAGGAGGAGGAGGAAGAAGAGGAGGAGGAGAAGGAGGAGGAGGAAGAGGAGTAGGAGGAGGAGGAATACTAGGACGAGGGGGAGGGGTACGTGAAGGAGAAGGAGAAGGAGAACTAGGGGAAGGACTAGGAGAAGTATGAGGAGGAAAAGGAGGAGAAGTAGGAGAAGGAGAAGGAAGCAGAGCAGGAGGAGGAGGAGGAGGAAGAGGAGGAATAGGAGGAGGGGGAGGGGGAGGGGGACGTGAAGGAGAAGGAGTACTATGGGAAGGACTAGAAGAAGTATGAGGAAGTAGAGGAGGAGGGAGAGGAGGGGGAGTAGGAGGAGGATTTAGGGAGAGGAGGGTCAATCTCCTTGGAGCATTCTTTAATCATCCTGGGTGTCAAATATTACATTTTTTATTTGCGAGATTGCCTCGGAAGAATAGGGAAAGGAAGGACAGAATCTACCCACAGGCAGGTATATGAGACAACGCCACATTGTGTCCTCACATTATCTTCCATTGACTATGTCTTCATTCTCCGTAGATTCAACATATGTGTGTGTATGAATTTGTACGTTTGTGTGTACACTTAGAAATAGAAGATACATGTACGTACGTACACGCAATCATATGAACACCGTCATGGACGTAAATACAAAGACGTACACAGACACACATATGCAAATACATTTACATGTACATTTGTTTTATTTGTTTATTTATTTATTCATTTATTATTCTTTTTAGTACCAAAATGTTTTTCTGCCTGTGAAAAACATATAAACCTCTTTAAAGGTTGAAATTCCCAATACATATCAAACGAAAAGAAAGGAAAAAGAAAATGAAAAAGAGCAAAATCAAGAGTCAGCACTAGAACGAGACAGCAAACGAGAGCGAGAAACAGGGAGGGAGAGGGAGGGAGGTAAGAGAGAGAGAGGAGAGAGGAGAGAGGAGAAAGAGAGGAGAGAGAGAGAGATTGAAAGAGAGAGAGATTGAGAGACAGAGAAAGAGAGAGAGAGAATAAATGAGAGAAAGGGACCAAGAGAGAGAACGATCGAGAGAGAAAGAGCAATAGAGCGAAAGCGAGAGAGAAGAGAAAAAGAGAAAGAGAAGAGAGAAAAAAGAGGAAGAGGAGAGAAAGAGAAAGAGAGAGAGAGAGAGAGAGAGAGAGAGAACGAAAAAAGAGAGAGAGAGAGAGAGAGAGAGAGAGAGAGAGAAAGAGAGAGAAGAGAGAGAGAGAGAGAGAGAGAGAGAGAGAGAGAGAGAGAGAGAGAGAGAGAGAGAGAGAGAGAGAGAGAGAGAGAGAGAGAGAGAGAGAGAGAGAGAGAGAGAGAGAGAGAGAGAGAGAGAGACAGAGACAGAGAGAGAGAGAGAGAGAGAGAGAGAGAGAGAGAGAGAGAGAGAGAGAGAGAGAGAGAGAGAGAGAGAGAGAGAGAGAGAAATGAGAACGAGGAAGCGAGGCTGGGCTAAAACCTTCTTGTCCCGAAATAATGGATATATGCTTAAGAGTTAATGAACGAAATGGGTTACGAGTCTCTTTCTCTTCTGCAAATAATCTTCCCTCTTCCTCCACCTCTTCCTCTTCTTCCCTCCCCTCCCTCTCTCCACTCTCTTCCTCTCTCTCTCTCTCTCTCTCTCTTCTCTCCTTTTAACAAAAGGTTCACCTAATCCATGATTATCCTCTCACTCGTCTTGCAACCCTCACTTACACTCTCTCTATTTGGGCGTCTCCCCCTCCATCTTCCCTCCCATTTCCAGTGTTTAAACATTATTTACTATCCATTCCGTTTCCATTCTCTTCTTCCACTGTTGCCATAGCAATAATGTTCTGTTTATTTTCCTCTTCACGAGCGACTCTTCAAAAATTCTCTTACTTTTTAGACTTTTTTTTTGGGGGGGGGGTATTTCTATTCTTCCATAACCCATCTTCTCTTGCAGTCTATTTTTTTAAACTATTTTTTATCTTATTTTTTGTTTTTTAAATTATCATTATTTTATTTTTTCATTTATCTAATAATTTTTCATCTTCCTCATGTGTCTTTTCCCCCAAAATTCTCTTTATTTTCTAGATTTTTATTTCTATTCTCACATAATCCATCTCGGCTTCCAGTCTTCTATTACAACCATCTAAATTTCCTCCCAATAGAGCAAATTATAATTTTTTCCTTCTTTGTAATATATCTTCTTTTAAATCAGCTAGCCATCTAACATCTTTATCAAAAACATTTAATCTGTTATCGTTTCGTCTTCCAAATACTCATACATTAAATTTACTTACAAATACAAAATTTCAAAAATATTTCTTCCTAATTTTTGTAATATTTTTTAACTTAACCTTAATTTTGGCACTTCAGGTTATATCTAGAAATGATTGGTCTGTCTCTACAACATCTGAACATTATTTTCCATGAGCGCGTTATCCATGAAGAACAGGCGAGCCATTTTTTCCTTAGTTCTTTTACACACACACACACACACACACACACACACACACACACACACACACACACACACACACACACACACACACACACACACACACACACATACACACACACACACATATATATATATATATATTTATATATATACATACATATATATACCTATGTATGTATTAATCCCATCTCTCCCTTCTACATCTGCACGCCTCTTTGTTTTCCTAAACAACCACAGCGACACAACTCACCCCACCTTCCCATGACACTACTAGGCCTTCTCTTCCTACACCTTGATATTTTTTCTCTTATATACATTTTTACTCCACCTCTACACTACGAGTATTGTCAGGATTTTAGTTCCTACTTTCTCACGCACATTCTATAAAGCCACAAACGCCATATAAAGCCGTTTCCTACAGAAAGTTTTTCTATATTTTTCTCGAGTGTAAATACACAAAGAACATTAATTTAATAGCAAGATCCTTGTTTTCCATTCACCATGTACTAAGTTATCTATAATTATTTCACACAATAGTATAATAAAGGTAACTTCTTTAGGGGGGGGAAAGCCGAGTTTATATCCCGTTTAAGAGTATATATATAAACCCACACATACACACACACGATGTCGTAATGCATATATATGTTCACTAAAAACCCACTATCGGAGAAATGATAACGGAAAGTACAGGGAAATTGTATATTTCGACTACTATCTGTAGTCCTCTTCAGCAGAATGTAGTCCTCTTTCTGCTGAAGAGGACTACAGATAGTAGTCGAAATATACAGTTTCCCTGTACTTTCCGTTATTTCTCCGATAGTGGGTTTTTAGTGAACTTTTACAAATGTGTTATAACATACCAATTTCCAATATATATATATATATATATATATATATATATATATATATATAGGTACATGTATACATACACACACGTTCACTTATGTATGGAACACGTAGATGAGATGGGAAGTGATTTGTCTGCGGGGGGCGAATGTGTGCCGGGGCGCGATAAGGCAGGTGAGTCGTGGGACGGACGGCGTCGTCTATGGAACTCCTCCGTTCCATTTGTGACGCCAAGAAAGAAGAACCAATTATACTGAAGACAAGAATCAGAAAGAGAAAAGAACGAGTAAAGGGAGAGAAAGAAAAACGAAAATGGAAAAAAAAACACCAAAGAGGGAAGAAATAGAAGGCGAAAAGAAAGACAAGGATGTGTAGAGAAAGAGGAGAAAAAAAAATGGAAGAAAGGAAGAAAGGAGTTTTGTAAAGGTCAATGGGCAGATGTGTAGAAAGAACACTATATACTTTTTTTTTCGCTTTTTTTTTGGGGGGGGTCTCTTATCATTGTTCTCCTTTTTCTATTCTCCTTGCTCTTATTTTTGTTTCTCTCTCTCTCTCTCTCTCTCTCTCTCTCTCTCTCTCTCTCTTTTTTTTTTTACATTGTCCTTGTTCCTAATTTAATCATCATTTCTCCTATTAGTTTTCATTTACCGTCTTCACTGTATTCACACCTAATTTCCAAAGAGAGATGGAGAAAGAAGGACAAGAAAAGAGAGGATCAAGGAGAGGAAGGATAATATCAGGAGGAATTAGAGAGGAGCAAGAAGAGGATGGACAATAGGAGGAAAAAGAGGAGCAAAAAGTGGACGGATAATAATAGGAGGAAAAAAAAGAGGAATGATAATAAGGAGGAAAAAAGAGGAACAAGAAGAGGATGATAATAGGAGGAAAAAGAGAGGAGCAAAAAGAGGACGGATAATAATAGGAGGAAAAAGAGAGGAGCAAGAAGAGGAATGACGATAATAGGAGGAACAAAAAGAAGACGGATAATAATAGGAGGAAAAAGAGAGTAGCAAGAAGATGAGGGGTAATAGGAGGAAAAAGAGAGGAGCAAGAAGATGAGGGACAATAGGAGGAAAGTGAGAGGAGCAAGAAGAGGAGGGACAATAGGAGGAAAAGAGAGGAGCAAGAAGATGAGGGACAATAGGAGGAAAAGAAAAGAGCAAGAAGAGGAAGGTTAAAATAGGAAGAAAAGAGAGGAGCAAGAA
>NC_134779.1:24122930-24137930 GCF_046742065.1 Oratosquilla oratoria | reverse complement strand
GTGTGTATGGGCAGACAAGAAAGGCGCCATTTCAATCCAGCTCCATGTTTTTTTTTTTTCAATCCTATTCAGTTTTATTCTATTTCATCACATTTCAATTATATACTATTTTAGTTTCGTTTTATTTAAACTAATTTAAGTTCATTCAGTCAACTTTTTAATTTTTTTTTGCCCTGTTATTTTTATATATCTTTTTCATATAATTTCATGATCTTTTCTTATTCTATTTTATCATTCATATCTTTCAAAGATGATTCAGAAGCTATGAAGAAGCACCACAAATAACTCATTATAGTCACGTTTCCTAAAGTGAATAAAATCATTTGGTACTAGCAAAAATAAAATCTAGGTCACAGAATACTAGAAATCAATCCAAACACACTTTTAATCATATTGCCAGTCTCAAGTAAGTCTGAAGAGAATAGTTTATTATGACATAAGTCATTCTGATGTATCAAAATAACAAAGGATCTGGTTGAATAAAGGCGTCATCACACTAGGCTATTTTATCTCCGACATCTTACCTCCAACCTCCACTTGAGAATTGAACTAAGAAGTTTGCTGAGACATGTCTTTCATTTTCAGTAAAGCGACGCCCGCAACGCTGAAGGTGTTATCATACAAGGCTATTTTTCCTCCGACATCCTGCCTTCAACTTCCACTTGAGAATTGAACTAAGAAAGGTATTCGTTGAGACATTCCAGTCCTTATCGGTGAAGAGACGCCTGCAACGTTGACAAAAGTGCCTTATCGCACTAGGCTATTTTTCCTCCTACATCATACCAACCTCCATTTGAATAACTAGATTATGACTTTGGCTACAGAAATCTAGACTTCTGTGAGAGCATTTCAACAATACTTCTAACATATGTATACGTTTACCTTCTCGTAGCTCATCATTCAGCTCTGTTATATATAATGGAAAGATCATTAGATATCTGGAGATTTGAAACATAAAATATTTTAACCGAAGTCGTTTTCACTCGAACGAACACTCCACTATTGGTACTAGTGAAACTCGTGGAAGCCCAGCGTGATAATAATTCAAGACGTATACATTAAGCCTACAGGAAATAAGTTACTGAAATGAAAAGGGTCAATTTTAACCCTTGAGGGTTCGTCACTCATACTCGTATAGGGAATATACTTTCTGCAGAGGCGATGCAATGTAATACAGTTCCAAGTTTTAAGATTTATTTGAGGTAAACACCTAAGAAATATATGCTGTAATTCCTGCCATTTATCTTCGAAAATTTCTTATATTTCCTATGAAAGGATGAGAAACGCCTTTTTCAGAGAAGTGATGGTCCTCAGAAAAAGATCATCAACAATGACATTTCCGTCGCATTCAATATTACTTGCACCAGAGAAAATTCTATGTCGAGGGACATCAATATACAGGCACACAGTCACACACATACGCATAAAACAAATATATCTACATCTACATATATATATATATATATATATATATACCACACGCACACACACACACACACGCACACACACACACACACGCACACACACACACACGCACACATACACACACACACACACACACACACACACACACACACACACACACACACACACACACACACAAGCAGTATTAGCCCTAGAGTAAGTAATTACCATATACACTGTACCAAACAAGTTTAATATATGAAACGGAAGTATGGTCAATTAATTACATGACATATTGATTGCACAGGAGTGAGGGGACAGTTGACTACGCGAGTTTGCGGTGAATTATTGCATCAAATTTTAATGACTTAATTGCAATAGATCAAGGTCCATTGATTGACTAAAGTGAAGCCAATTAAAGAATTGATCCAATTTGAAATTGATTCCTTATCCTGAATAGAATAGTTTGACGGCAAACAGTAGATTACTCCGTTATGAGGGTTAGTGGAGGCGAGTTAGTTAACTAGGTTAAATGGGATTAGATAGTTACATGAAGGATTGGGTGAATTTATTGCTTTGGGAGTCAAGTTTGCTGCAATTGTGAAAGGACAATTACTGATATGTTATTTAAGGTCAATTATGTGGTGTTTAGACAAGTTAATTGCATAGAACAGGTCATTTAACTACGTGATGGTAACTTTAGTTATTGAGAAAAAATAATAACTGTATGAGAATAACGGCAATTAATTAAGAATGTACATTATTTCGAATTTCTTAAATTTAATTAGTTTTGAATAATTAAGTACATGGGAGACATCAATTAATTATATGAGAAATGGTCAATTAATTGCATGTAAATTTAAACTCAATAAATTGCATTGATTGAATTAATTGCACGGCATAGAGTCGAACAATTACATGATAAAGGATCAAATAATTGCAATGTATCAGGCAAATTGCATATTAGTTGAGTAGTTAAGCAATAACTTGATATCAATTAATCTTGTTGAATTGAGCCAACTAATTGCAAAGAAATAATCTCATCAATTGCTGGGATATAGTCAAATGATTGTGCAGGATGTACTAAAAAGTACAACAGTACTCATCCATGTACTCACAAAGAGTGAGTACATTTTGTCAGTCATTCCTACAATTAAGTACAATTTGCCCAGGGTATCGAGGTACAGGGCATTGGTATTTCTTCTTATCTTCGATCCAAGTTAATACACTTCTGTGGCGCATTGGTTTCAAGCTCCACTCGTGACTGCAAATACACTGGTTCGATCCCACATGACTACCGATAAATACTATCTATAGAAATGACCCAACACACAAGGCAAAGGTGATCTAAGATCTTTCTCATGCAAACATATCATCTTTGATATAAAAAAAAAAAACAGGCCTTTGTTTAAGATAGGCCAATAGTTTACAATACAAAGGCTGGGGTGGGTCTAAATTAAGGACACCAGGGGAGCTTCTTACAAAAGAGGAGTGAAAGATATTGGGCGAGGATAAAGTCAGGTCCTTTGTTGTGGGGAGACACGCTATATCCTTTATTATTGCTAAAAAAATAGAGGAATTTTCTATGATTAGCCTAAGGTGCAGTTTTGCAGTAAAAAAAACAACTAGTAATATATATATATATATATATATATATATATATATATATATATATATATATATATATATATATATATATATATTTTTTGGGGGGGGGGCGTTTATCGATTTTTTTTTTTTGGGGGGGGGCGTTTATTGATTCATTTAATTCCCCCCACCTCCCTCTCCCCTCTCCCCTCCCTTTTCCTCCTCACTCCCTTCCCTCCCCTCTTACTCCCTTCCCTCTTCCTCTCTCTCCCTTCCCTCCCCTCTTATTCCCTTCCCTCTTCCTCTCTCTCCCTTCCCTCTTCTTCTCTCTCCCTTCCCTCTTCCTCTCTCTTCCTTCTCTCTTCCTCTCTCTCCCTTCCCTCCTCCTCTCTCACCCTTTTCTCTTCTTCTCTCTTCCTCTCTCTCCCTTCCCTCCTCCTCTCTCTCCCTTCCCTCTTCCTCTCTTCCTTCCCTCTTCCTCTCTCTTCCTTCTCTCTTCCTCTCTCTCCCTTCCCTCTTCTTCTCTCTTCCTTCTCTCTTCCTCTCTCTCCCTTCCCTCTTCTTCTCTCTCCCTTCCCTCCTCCTCTCTCTCCCTTCCCTCCTCCTCTCTCTTCTTTCCTTCCTCATCTCTCTCCCTCCTCCCCTCCCGCTCTCCCTTCCCTCCTCCTCTCTCTCCCTTCCCTCTTCCTCTCTCTCCCTTCCCTCTTCCTCTCTCTCCCTTCCCTCCTCCTCTCTCTCCCTATCTCTCCTCCTCTCTCTCCCTATCTCTCCTCCTCTCTCTCCCTATCTCTCCTCCTCTCTCTCCCTATCTCTCCTCCTCTCTCTCCCTATCTCTCCTCCTCTCTCTCCCTATCTCTCCTCCTCTCTCTGTCTCTCCTCCTCTCTCTCTCCCCTCCTCTCTCTCTCTCTCCCTCCCCTCCTCTCTCTCCCTTCCCTCCTCCTCTCTCTCCCTTCCCTCCTCCTCTCTCTCCCTTCCCTCCTCCTCTCTCTCCCTTCCCTCCTCCTCTCTCTCCCTTCCCTCCTCCTCTCTCTCCCTTCCCTCCTCCTCTCTCTCCCTTCCCTCCTCCTCTCTCTCCCTTCCCTCCTCCTCTCTCTCTTACTTCCCTCCTCCTCTCTCTCCCTTCCCTCCTCCTCTCTCCCTTCCCTCCTCCTCTCTCTCCCTTCCCTCCTCCTCTCTCTCCCTTCCCTCCTCCTCTCTCTCCCTCCTCCTCTCTCTCCCTTCCCTCCTCCTCTCTCTCCCTTCCCTCCTCCCCTACCGCTCTCCCTTCCCTCCTCCTCTCTCTTCCTTCTCTCCCTCCTCCCATCCCGCTCTCCACCCTATCCTCCTCTCTCTCTTCCTTCCCTCCTCCTCTCTCTCCCTCCTCCCCTCCCGCCCTCCACTCCGTCTCCTCCTCACTTCCACTCCTTGTGCGGGGTATTGACTGACTGTTTTACGAAGTCAATATTTTAGGGACTTTAGTCAAATCCCTACAGACCAAATCACTCAGTATCTTTTATGATTTGGGCCCATGGCTGAATTCGGTAAATAATAACGATCACTTTTAACTTCTACTATACCTCTATTTTGCTGCTGTCCTTCTTAAACCTTTCCTTACTTTCTCAACTTCTCCAGGGATGTTTTTCCCCCCCATGGGTAGAAATGGTGGACACCTTTGGCAAAATTAATTAATTAATTAATTAATTAATTAATCATTTATCCAATCAATAATAAATGAATAAATACAATAAATAAAATAATGAATAAATAAAAATAAAAATAAATAAAAAATAAATAAATAAATAATAAAATCATAATAATAATTTCTCCCCCCCCCTTCCCTCCTCTTTTCTCTCGTGTCTCACACACTTCGCATTCTCTCACTCCCTCTTCTCCTTTCTACCTCACTTCTCTATTTTCTCCTTCCCTCTCCCCCTTTCTCTCCTTTCATTCTCCTCGTCTCTAACTCTCTTCCTATCCCTTCTCTTTCTCCCTTTCTCTTTCTCCCTCCCTCTCTCTCTCTCTCTCTCTCTCTCTCTCTCTCTCTCTCTCTCTCTCTTTCTCTCTCTCTCTCCCTCCCTCTCTCTCTCTCTCTCTCTCTCTCCTTTCTCTCCCCTCATTCCCCCTCGTCTCTACCTCTCTTCCTATCCCTTCTCTTTCTCCCTCTCTCTCTCTCTCTCTCTCTCTCTCTCTCTCTCTCTCTCTCTCTCTCTCTCTCTCTCTCTCTCTCTCTCTCTCTCTCTTCCTTTCATTTCCTATTTCCCCTTCCTTCCCCCGACCTCTCCCTCTTATTTCCCTTTCATTCCCTATACACTCCCTACCTCTCTTCCCCCAATCTCACTTCCCCTCTCTTTCCCTCTTTCCCTTTTCTCTTCAGTCATGTTTTTCTCTCTCCTTTCCCTCTCTAACTTCCTGCTTCTATTTCCCTTTCCTCCCTTTCTTCCTTTCATCCTCTCTATACCTCTTATTTTCTCTCTTATCTCTTTATTTTTTTCTCCTCTTATTTTCTCTTATTTTTTCTCTCTCACCTCTTGTTTCTGTCTGTCTCTCTGTCTGTCTCTCAATCTCTCTGCCTGTCTCTATCTGTCTCTCTATCTCTCTCTGTTTGTCTCTCTGTGTCTATGCCTGTCTCTCTCTTTCTGTCTCTATCTCTCTGCCTGTCTCTGTCTGTCTCTCTCTTTTTTGTCTCTCTGTCTCTATGCCTGTCTCTGTCTGTCTGACTGTCTCTCTTTCTCTCACTGCCTGTCTTTCTCTCTCTCTATCTCTGTTTCTTTGTCTCTCTGTCTGTCTCTCTGATTTTTCTCTTGCACAGCTGAGGGGATTAAATCCGCACCGATGGTATTTCATTTTCTTTTATGATTTCACCAAAAATAAATGTTTTACTTCAGCGGGCGCAGTTGTCTCTGCCGTAAAGCTGAACTACAGCAGGACACAAAGAACGGCTCTGTCAGAAAGGACTTGGGTACATACAGGGACAAAAGTCCTGTCCCTGGGTTGATTGACGTCACCAGATTGGGCCAATAGGAGCGTTTAAACGATTTGGTGATGAGGGAAATAGTTAACTCCATAAAGTTTGTCGACAGATTAACTGTCTTGTCTATGAAAATAATCTCCTATGAGGTGTTAGTAGAGTGGTTAGAGCAATTAATAATTTAGGGGGATTAGTGGTACCCATAAGGACCAGAGTAACGTAGGAGCCTTTTTATGATTAGAAACTAATGTCCATAAAAAAAGTACCAACCATCCCTCCACTCTGATGTCTACCTAAACTATCATCTTTAAATCCTTACGGACCAGAGTAACGCAGGAGCCTTTTATGATTAGAAAATAATACCTATAAAAATAAATAAATAAATAATAAATAAATAGGTATAGATAAATAGATAAATAGATAGATAGATAAATAAATGAATAAATAAAATAAATAAATAGATATATAAATAAAAATGTCACTGGCATCTACTATCCCTCCGCTCAGATATTTACCTAAACTATCAACCTATTCTATAACACTCGTTAACTTCATGCCTTCGAAGTGGTATTGTCCCTGAAGATAAAATCGCTGGTTATTTCCGAAAATTAACAGAAACGAGTGATCTCAACCAGAGAGTAATTTTGACTGAAGATTTTCAGATTCAAATTTTTGGAAATATAATCTTTCTACAAACTATAACTACCGCTTCAGCAAGCTACTTAACCTACAGAACTTTCACATATTTTTGAGCGTCAGAGGTCTAATAAATATCAAAGATAAAAAAAAAATCACATTTTGAGTTAGATATGTGAATAGGGAAGAACAAAGATGATAATCTTACATAAGAACATAAAAGTAGAGAAGACTTCAAGTGACCATAGGGCCTACACTAGGCAGTTCCATGTCCACTACAACGTGTCATCCACCATTTCACCAGAGGTTCTATCCTGATAGTAAATATCTACACAGGAATAGAAACACTAGTATCCGCAGATTCAACGTCTATTATACGTTCTAGCATATTGATCTATTTAAGGTCATGTAATTTCATTAAACTTGTATATAAAAATAGTTTTTTGTGTGAAATCAAAATTCTTGTGTATTTCTACTCGCTCTTCTCTTCATAAGAACTAAATGGTTTTCCACATAATTTCAGTCAGCTTAGAGTCCTCATTGTATTTAATGAAGTTTCTTATATTTTTTTAACCTAACGTCAGCTAATTATATTCATGTAATTGTTAATTGAGAGAAGGTCGGGTATTGATTGACTGAAGACTTTATTCAATCCAGAGTCTTTCCCCTGAATTCAATAAAATCATCGCTACTTAACCCAAATAAAAAGAAAAAAGTCTGCTGGAGTGGTTAAGCTTATAGTTAATATGCTGTTAATATGCATATGTTTATACATACATATTAGTACATACGTTTATGTATACATAAAAGGTACATATGTTTACATATACATATAAGGTACATATATTTATACATACATATTAGGTGCACATGTTTATACATACATATTAGGCACATATGTTTATACATGCATATTAGGTACACATGCTTATACATACATATTAGGTACATATGTTTATACATACATATTAGGTACATACAGTATGTTTATACATGCACATTAGCTACATATATACATAACATACATATACATGCATCTATATTTATACATACATGTGTGCATAATATACTTATTAATACATACATACTATATGCATATTATACACACACACACACACGCAAACACACACACATTATATATATATATATATATATATATATATATATATAAACATAACATACATGAATTAATATTGAACATACTCCGTGTATCATGGGCATAGCTGTACATTCATTTTCAAACGGACTTGGTCAAGTTATAACACAAAACTTTGTGATGGTAAAAATCTTAGTCCCATGTTGATGGAAAACTTTTTTTTTTTTTTTTCATTGGGCGCTTCCAGTTCTGGAACGTTCATTTGCACTGTTCTAGTCATCAGTTTATTTTAATCTATTGTAATTATGCTTTTTGTTTTTGTAGTTTAAATTTGCAACGTTTGAAGGTTCTGGCTCGTTCATTTGCATTGTTCTAGTCATCAGTTGATTTTAATCTATTGTAATTATGTTTTTGTTTTTGTAGTTTAAATTTGCAAAACCGGAATAAGGAAATGGAATTATCGGGATACATGTATACTAGTTCAACAAGAACCCACTGTGTTGGATAAGAAGAAATTGAATAAATGATATCCATATATTTCGATCACGGACTGTGATCCTCTTCAGTGGAATACAGAATAGAGAAGCAAAAGGCATGTCTTATATATGTTACAGTAAGAACACGTACCTAGGGATTACGCGTAATCCCTAGATGTGTTTCAGTGAATACGCGTAATCCCCGTTTCACTAACCTAACCTAACCTAACCTAACCTAACCTTAGGTTAGGTTAGGTTAGGTTAGGTTAGGTTAGGTTAGGTTAGGTTAGGTTAGGTTAGGTTAGGTTAGGTTAGGTTAGGTTAGGTTACGTTACGTTACGTTACGTTACGTTACGTTACGTTACGTTACGTTACGTTAGTGAAACGGGGATTACGCGTATTCACTGAAACACATCTAGGGATTACGCGTAATCCCTAGGTACGTGTTCTTACTGTAATATATACAGAGGAAGAAGAAGGAATACGGCCAGGGCTCAAGTGGTGTCTAATGCTTTGCGGGGCAAGTCACCCGCCTTCACCCAAAGATCACAGTCCGTGATCGAAATATATGGATATCTATTTCATTTCTTCTTATCCAACACAGTGGGTTCTTGTTGAATTTTACGAATGTGTTACGACATTACTTTGTAGTTATGTATACGAGTGTTTAGCCATATCACTTGCATTTTCTTTTTATTAATATTTGAGAGAGATTTTGAATATTCTTTAACCTGAATTTCCCAAACCTCTATCCAGAAAAATAAATGAATAAATAAATAAATGAATATACAAATAAATAAATAAAGATAAATGAATATGAAAAACAAATAGGGTAAATAAACAATAAATAAATAAATATAAGTGAACAAATATATATAAAGAAATAAAGAAATAAAAATTAATAAATAAACAAAAGATAAATATCAATAGATGAATAATAAATAAAAATAAATAAATAAATGAATAAATAGATGAACAGATAAATAAGAATAAAATAAATAAATGAATACATAAATAATATCAAAATGATAAATAAAACGCGTCGGTCAGAGTAAAAACAAGCCCGTCGTAATCGCGGGGAACTCTTCTCTATAGAACTAAGTGATCAGGGGGCCCAGAGGGCTTACGATACCTTGCTCTAACTAAACAATTTCATGAAATATAACGAAAATAACGAAAACATAAAGAAACCCTTTCGTACCTGTTAACACTAGAGCTCATATCTCAGCAAGGCGAGATCCTCTCCCTCTTTCTCTCTCTCTCTCTCTCTCTCTCTCTCTCTCTCTCTTTCACTCTTTCACTCACACACTCTCTTTCACACTCTCTCTCTCTCACTCTCTCTTCCACTCTCTCACTCTCTCCTTTTCTTTCTCCCACTCTCTCTCTCTCTCCCACACACTCTCTCTCTCTCTCTCTCTCTCTATATTATATATATATATATATATATATATATATCTCCCACTCTCTCTCTCTCTGTCTCTCTCTCTCTTTCTCTCTCTCCCTTTCCCTCTCTCACTCCCTGTCTTTCTCACTCTCTTTCCCTCTCTCCCCCCACCCCCGTAACAACATCGTTGCTATGACCACAATCCTTACGTGGTCCCCCATCGGGTCCTCCCCCGCCTTGACACTCTGGCCGGAGCCAGGACGCGAGGCTCCTCGGCTGACAACGCCCAGGAGGTCGCCCGAGGCAGATTTAATATCCATGATGACGATGAGGTGGATGCGTTGATGGATGCTGCTGTGATGAAGCCTGTGTATTGGTGCGCCGTGATGAATGTACGCTCGCCTGGATGATGATGATGATGATGATGATGATGATGATGATGATGATGATGATGATGATGATGATGATGATGATGATGATGATGATGATGATGATGATGATGATGATGATGATGATGATGATGATGATGATGATGATGATGATGATGATGATGATGATGATGATGATGATGATGATGATGATGATGATGATGATGATGATGATGATGATGATGATGATGATGATGATGATGATGATGATGATGATGATGATGATGATGATGATGATATGGGAGGAGAAGGGAGGGGGAAAGAGGAAGGATTAAGTATATGGGTGAAAGTGAAGGGTGAAGGTGAAAGGGAAGGAGGGTGGTTGAGGAGGAGGACAGTGAATAGGGAAGATGTGAAGGATCAACAAAATGTTAAGAGGAAGGGCGAGGGTAAGGGTGAAGAGAGGGTGTAGGAAAGGGGAGGGGTGAGGGGAAGGGTGAAGTGAGGGGAAGGGTGAAGTGAGGGGAAGGGTGAAGTGAGGGGAAGGGTGAAGTGATGGGAAGGGTGAAGTGAGGGGAAGGGTGAAGTGAGGGGAAGGGTGAAGTGAGGGGAAGGGTGAAGTGAGGGGAAGGGTAAAGTGAGGGGAAGGGTAAAGTGAGGGGAAGGGTGAAGTGAGGGGAAGGGTGAAATGAGTGGAAATATAAGGGAAGGGGAAGGGTAAATCAAAGTGCAAGTGAGGGGAAAGAAGAGAGAGACGAAAGAACAAGACAAAGTGGAAACTAATTGAGTAGGATAAAATCTTGAAAAAAAAATGGTAGAGAGAGGAAGGGTGAAGGGTGAAGGGTGGAGGAAAGGGTAATTCGTAGGGTGAAAGGAGAGGGTGACTGAATATATGATAAGAAATATGAACGAGACAATAAAGCTGCGCAAGAAAAAAAATGAAAAAAAAAATTAAGATGACACAAAGGTTGATTAGAGAAGGGATGAGGGAAACTTAGAGGAAGACGAAGAAAATGAAGAGAGGAGACAAGGGTGCGAAAATTGAGGAATACAAATTAGGAAATGTCTTATTTGAACAAAGAAAGAGATTGAGAGGTTGAGGAGGTGAGTGTTGTGAGAATATTATTTGGGAAAATTAGATGCCAAAGTTGAGGCTGAGACCGAGACTTGAGTTTGATGCTAAGTCTGAGTCTGAGTTTGAGGCTAAGTTTGAGGTTGAGTCTGAGAATGAGGCCGAGACTGAGACTGAGTTTGATGCCAAGTCTGAGTCTGAGTTTGAGGCTAAGGCTGAGATTGAGCCTGAGAATGAGGCTGAGACTGAGACTGAGTTTGATGCAAAGTCTGAGGCTGAGCTTGAGGCTAATGTTAAAGTTGAGTCCGAGAATGAGACTGAGGCTGAGATTAAGTTTAAGTCTAAGTCTGAAGCTGAGTCTGAGTCTAAGGTTGAGGTTGAGTCTGAGATTGAGGCCAAAGATGAGGCTGAGACAGAGGTTGAAGATAAGTCTGAGGCTGAGACTGAGATTGAATTTGTGGCTGCGTTTCAAGCTAAAGTTAAGGTCGAGTCTGAGAATGAGGCTGAGTCCGAGTCTAAGAATGAGCCTGATTCCGAGTTTGAGACTAAAATTGAGAATAAGTATGAGGTTGAGTCGTGTGATCGAGGATGAGGCTGAGGGTGAGGGAAAGGGAGAGGTTAAGGACAAGGAGGAGGAGGAAGAAAAGGAGGACGAGAAGGACGAGAAGGACGAGAAGGAGGAGAAGGAGGAGGGGGGGAAAGGAGAGAGACAAGAGGTGGGTAACAGGATGGGGATGACGAAGGAGAGGTAGAATAGGGGGGAGGGAAAGAAGGAGGGAGTGAGTGGGAGGGGGTGAAGGAGGAGGGAGAGAGGAGGAGGAAGAGGAGGGAGAGATGAGGGGAAGAAGAAGGAGGGAGAGAAGAGGAGAAGGAGGAGGTGGAGGAGGAGTTGGGAGAAATGAGAATGGGAGGAGGAAGAGGAGGGTGAGGTGAGGGGAAGAAGAAGGAGAGAGAGAAGAGGAGAAGGAGGTGGAGGAGGGGGGAAGTTAGGGTGGGAGGAGAAAGAGGTGGGAGAGTGGAGGAGAAAATTTGAGGAAGAAAGTTGGAAGAGAAAGTGGAAGGGGATAGGGAAGATGGAGAGCAAGTATATGGAAAAGGGAAAGGGGATGTGGAAGAGGTATGTGGAAGAGGTATGTGGAAGGGGAATGTGGAAGGGGAATGTGGAAGGGGAATGTGGAAGGGGAATGTGGAAGCGGATGTGGGAGAAGATGAGAAAGTGGATGTAGAGGCGGATGTGGAAGAGGATGCGGATTTGGAAGGGAATGCGTATGTGGAAGGGGATGTGGAAGTGGAAAGGGATGAGGAAGTAAAAGAGAAAGAGGAAAGAGAAAGGGGAAAAAAGAGAAGGGGAAGGGGAAGATGAAAAATAGGCACAGATGGAGTAGTGAGTGGGGGATGAAACGGTAGAGGAGGAGGAGGAGGAGGAGGGGAGAAGGAGGAGGAGGGGAGAATGAGGGGGAGGAGGGGAGGAGGAGGAGAGGAGAAGGAGGGGGAGGAGGGGAGGAGGGGAGGAGGGGAGAATGAGGGGCACGTGGAGGGGGAAGAGGTGGAGAAGGAGGAGGGGGAGAAGGTGGAGGAGCAGGGGAGAAGAAGGAGGGGGAGGAGGGGAATGGAGGAGGGTAGGAGGAGGGGCAGGTGGTGGGGGAGGAGGTAGAGGAGAAGCTGGAAGAGAAGGTGGAGGAGAAAGAGAAGGTGGAGAAGGTGGGGAATGAAAAGGTGGAGGTGGAGGAGAATGAAAAGGTGGAGGTGGAGGAGAATGAAAAGGTGGAGAAGGTAGAGGAGGAGGAAGAGCAGAAGGTGGAGGAGGAGGAGGAGGAGAAGGTGGAGAAGGTGGAGGAGGAGGAGGAGGAGGAGGAGGAGGAGGAGGAAGGAGGTGGAGAAGGTGGAGGAAGAGGAGGAGGAAGAGGAGGAGGAGGAAGAGGAGGAAGAGGAGGAAGAGGAGGAGGAGGAGGAGGAGGAGGAGGAAGGGGAGGGAAAAGGGATCGGTTTCCCTGAGGGTCTTTGGGAAAAAGTTTGTGAGCAAACGTGGCTTGGAATGAGGGAGATTTTGAGGGAGTAAAAGGAAAGGCTGTCGACGTTGGAGGAAAGTGGGAGATGTTGGAGGAGATAACCCTTGCATAGACGTTGAGGGAGAACGATGAAGGAAGTGCATGTTGGAGAAATTTGGAGAAAGAAGACAAGGGAGAAGATATAGAGGGAGCGGAAGATAATGAGATTGGAGATAGGTCTGATAGGTAATCGGGATGTTTCAGTGTTGGAGAAGGAAGATATGGAGATAGATGTTGCTGTAAGGAAAGAGGGTGAGGGAGAGAGGGTGATGGAGAGAGGGTGAGGGAGAGAGGGTGGGGAGAGAGGGTGAGGGAGAGAGGGTGGGGAGAGAGGGTGAGGGAGAGAGAGTGGGGAGAGAGGGTGGGGGAGAGGGTGGGGGAGAGGGTGGGGGAGAGTGAGGGAGAGGGTGGGGGAGAGTGAGGGAGAGAGAGTGAGGGAGAGAGAGTGAGGGAGAGAGAGTGAGGGAGAGAGGGTGAGGGAGAGAGGGTGAGGGAGAGAGGGTGAGGGAGAGAGGGTGAGGGAGAGAGGGTGAGGGAGAGAGGGTGAGGGAGAGAGGGAGAGAGGGTGAGGGAGAGAGGGTGAGGGAGAGAGGGTGAGGGAGAGAGGGTGGGGGAGAGAGAGTGGGGAGAGTAGGGTGAGGGAGAGAGTGTGAGGGAGATAGGATGAGGGAGAGAGTGTGAGGGAGATGAGGGAGAGAGTGGGGGAGAGTAAGGTGAGGGAGAGAGTGGGAGAGAGTAAGGTGAGGGAGAGAGTGGGGGAGAGTAAGGTGAGGGAGAGAGGGTGAGGGAAAGAGGGTGAAGGAGAGAGGGTGAGGAGGAGAAGGCGAGGGAGAGAGATTGAGGGAAGGTGAGGAAGAGGTGCAAAGGCGTGGAAGTGATTTGAGGAGATAGAATGATAATGATATTAATGATATCGTCATAACTATAGTATTAATGCCACTGATTATAATATTTTTAATGTCATTCATATTTTGACCATAGACACGGCATGTCCACAAAATATCACATCTTTTCAGAAAATTTGATTATCTAAATCTGTTGAAAAGTAATTCAAATCAATTGAAACAAAACAAAGTGAGTAAGATATATAAAAAGAAAATAGTACTTAGCCTGCAAACGTTAGTAAACTCTTATACATACCTGGTTGATTTAAGGCCATTTTATTTAGAGGGGAGAAACACTCCTTTAGACTGAATGCCTTTAGATATTTTATTCTGCCATAAGCGAGACTAATTTAACAAGAAGAAAAGAAATCGCAGTAAAAAATAAACAAGGAATCAAAAACAGATACATAAAACGCAAACAGTAATGGCACTCGGGAGCATCAAATCAGAAAACGTATTCACCCGAAATTTCTTAAAGAAGCAGAAACCTGTTTTCGAAATTCGCGAATTTGGTCGAAGGCCCTCCGGAGGAGCGGGGTCTGTCCAAATGGGGAACGTAATTGTAGGGAATTACAGTGATGGGGTTTGAGTTATATGTAATGCGAAGTAAAGGGGATTCAGAAGCGAGAGAGTGGTCGAAAACAGCAATTACCTGTATAATTGCTAGACGAGGACGAGTGTGTACGTGTTTAGTGTCCCGAGAAATAGGATAATGATGACGAGTGATGAATCTAGGGGGGGGGTAAGCGGAGAAGGGGACCAGGTGTTGTTCCTGTGATGAGCTCTTGTAGTTGTAGACAGTGATGAAGTAGCAAAAACGGGAGGCAACACTTCTTTTTTTGTGTAAATTGTGATGACACTCTTCAGTTGTGGATAGTGATGACTATGGACTGTATAGGAAGGTAATACTTATTATCTCTTTGTATACTGTTCCTGATGAAGTCACCAGTCTGTGGACTGTGATGACTATGGGTTTTAGGTCAAATTGTGATGTCACCACATTATTTTTTATGCGCTTTTGAGGTTTAGAAAGAAGAGTGATGATCCTAGAAGAGCTCCCTGTAGCATTAGTGATGAAATATCCAATATACCTTGCC
>NC_134779.1:24112930-24117930 GCF_046742065.1 Oratosquilla oratoria | reverse complement strand
AAGAAGTTATTCTAAGCTAAAAATTTTTTTTTTTTTTTTTTTTTTTTTACCGAGTCCTCCCTAATTGATCTTTCTTTCACACTATACAGTAAAGCAACACATCGGATTAAGTTGATGGTAAAAGTGTTTAGAAATAAAAGATAAATAAAGGAAAATTGTTTCTCAAAGTTTGTAAACCCTTCAAGAGGGTTCGAATCATTAATCCTGAGGCTTCGTAACCTTAGGAAAGAATTCCCAGGTTACTGTAGAATTTAATTTAAACTCAAGATTTCAGTCTACATGACCGGGGCTGTTTTTTTTTTTTTCTAAATAGGAAAATGATGAAATATACTTTATAATGTCTGCTGCCAGGGTGTAAGTTGTCAGAGTTTCAGTGAATGACAAAAGTGATAAAGTCACAACATCGATAGAATTCATAGTGAAAATATAATCCTACAAAATAAACGAGGATGCGTGAATATTCTTCTATCGTCCCGTAATGGCAGCTACTTGGATATTGGTTCTTTGAGATCCAAAATCACAATAGCAGTCCACCAACTGGAAGAAATTAATAAATATAAAAATAATAAAGATTAATCTAAATCAAAGAATGGAGCCTTTTCTAGAAATTGTTGCCCTTTAATTACGAAGATAATTTCAAAGGAATTTAAAAGTTTTATACTGAAGTGACCCCGCAAAGGCATTTTTGTATATATAAGTGGTTCGTGTGTAATGTGAGTTTCTTTCAACTTCATCTTTTGCGTAGATCATGCCACGGAAGTGTTTGTGTATATATTAAAAATATTACTATTGAATAGATAGAATTTTCAAAATTAAGAAAAAAAATAATAGAACAAGTGATTGTACATCAAGCTCGCCAGCAACGCAAAGCAAAATCAAACAAATTCGAATAAAATTTAAAGAAGAAAAGAAAGCTAATCGCGCAAAGAAAAATAGAAAAAAATAAATTCAAAAAGGGAAAAATAAGATCAATTCAATAACTGTCGAGAAAATAAAGAAGAAAAATTAAAAGAAAAGAGCGAAGGTAAGAAAAATATCATTCCCGGTCACGCGCCCACTATTTCCTTCGCAGTGCGGAACTTCCGATACGAAACAACGTTTGTTGCTCTCCGCGTTCAGCCTTCATCGACTTTCAGTGCACCATGCATCTTGCCACTTCATCCTTCCTCCTACTCGCCATTCTTGCAGGTAAGTCACAGGTGCTAAGGGACATGGAACTGCCTTATATCACCTTATAGTCTCTTGCAGTGTCCTCTATTGTTATGTTCTTATGAATAACTAACAGATTCGAAAGTTTCACTGCGTTTTCTGTTCGTATCCAGAGCTTGACAAATGACAACCAAGTATGACACATATCTAATAAAACTTTTTGACAGCAGGTATCAAGGTTAAGGTTATTTTTTATATATAATGTATATATATATATATATATATATATATATATATATATATATATATATATATATATATATATATATATATATATATATATTCTTATTGTGTTGGGAACTCCATACCATTGCATTTCCCACTCTAAACCTATGGAACACTGTATTTTATCCTGGTAAATTACATATAATTTTTCTGTGCTATGTAATAAGGGTTCAAGAACGAATGGAAGGGAAGCTTATGAGTTTTAAGTTATGATCTCCCCCAACCCTTCCTAGCTGTATGAGATTGTATATGGTAAGCCATAACGAAAGGGTCCATCAGGAGTAGTCTCTGGAATTCATGAAGAGAATGTCACAAAATGTGGAAAGTACATACATATATGTACACATGTATGCATAAATACATATATGCATTCGTGCATACATAAACGAATAGACACTTACTACACGTGGTTACAAACATACACAAACATGTACATATATTCGTATAAGCATACATACAAAAACATAGGTGTATGTATACAGTACATATATGACATTTACACAGTACATATATACATAAAGGCTTCATATTGTCAAATAAATATATATAGTTTGTTTTTCGATCCCTGGCTGATCTTTGGAGTCTGAAGAAAAAAAAAAATCTTGTGAACTTTAAAATTTTGCATCGATAGAAATATTACATTTTTATTACCTGCCGCGACATTGATATATAATCTTTGTTCAAGCAAGATTAAGTGTTTATATACAAACAGCTTGAAAGATAACTGGTTTGCATTTAAATCATTACAAAAATAAGTAGAATGAAATAAAATGATAGGCAGACTAATCACATTAATTCAATATTTTCGCTTACGAAAACATTATGATTTATTCTCAGTTACGCTTGGAATAAAAGAAAACCAAATGAATATTATATTGACATGCGGAAAGTGAGAAAAAGGACGTAAAGGTCCATCCATCAAATGAAACGAAGCGAATAAAAGGAACAGTTAGTGATCTTATATAAAGAAAAATTCGTCAAGTCTAGTTGTTCAGGTAGGGGTACACTGTAGAGCGTTACAGTACATATACGGTATGTATTTTGTGTGTATGTGTGCATGATGTATTTGTGTGTGTATTCACTTGGTCTTTGGATCACGTGTTGGACTCGTGATCGACAGCTATTTCCCTCCTGGAAGAGAGCTCAGAGCTCGTAGGTCCGATCTATGGGTAATGCTATGACCTTGCACACACACACACACCCAACTCCCCGCCCACGAGAGTCAGAGTAACGACCCGAAGCGCAGCGGTACCGAAATAATTTCGGCCCTGGGCAGGATTCGAACCATGAGCTGCGGGCCACTATTGTGGCAGCTCAGTGCTATACCAACTACGCCACCGAGTCGCTGTGTGTGTGTGTGTGTGTGTGTGTGTGTGTGTGTGTGTGTGTGTGTGTGTGTGTGTGTGTGTGTGTGTGTGTGTGTGTGTGTGTATGTGTGTGTGTGTGTTTGAGTGAAAACAACATATGTTCAACTATAGGGCGAGTGACAATCACTAGCACCCATAAAACATCATTCCTAACTATCGACTCTACTAGCTGACCACTGTTTACGAGCTTAACATTGGTTCACCATCGTACAACGAACGATACAAATAGAACAACAACGTTCGAAATGTATCGTTCAACAAAGTCTATGAATATAATTCCAGGATGAATCTATGGCCACAAGGTTCATTTTGTACAGAAACATGAATTGGTTATTAGACAATGAATGTTTCATAAATATTCGTGTAATTTGCTAGGTACGATTCTTTTTTGATGACCAATACAATCTGGGAAAAATCAGGTCATTGATGTGGGAATGAGTTCGATTACTATGAGCCCTTAAAGCCTTGGTTCTATGAAGTACTTATATATATACTAACCCCTGTTCTGTCTGTCTGATTATCTAGATACACATGTATGACTACTGTATATGTATGTGTGTATGTGTATATGTATGTGCGCATGTATGCATGTGTGTGTATACATGTATGTATGTATATATGCGTATATGTATGTGTGTGTATGTGTATGTTTGTTCATGTGCGCATGTATACATGTATATGCATATGAGTATATGTATATGTATATGTATATGTATATGTATACGTATGTATGTATGTATGTATGTATGTATGTATGTACTCCCAATTCTTCCTACACCTCCTAAAGTACATTACAAAGGATTACAAAGGCGGAGCATGCCGACAGGAGACCTTTTGGTCCATATCTAGGTCGGATGCGAAAAAAAATCATATTGATAATAAAACAATAAATAAAAACTATAATAATGTAAATAAATAAAATACATAAATAAATGCATAGGTATAGTTAAATAATAAACAGGTAAATAGTAAATAATGATAAATTGACATATAACTAATAATAAATGAAAATCAGACAGACAAATGATAACAAAACAAAAACAAATAATATAAAATAAATCATAATCATTACAGCATCTTACTTAGGTATTTATCTAAATGATTCTTAAAGCTTCGAACTGAACTACATTGCACTACCTGTGCAGGAAGTTTATTCCATTCATTCACTACACGGTTGGCAAAGTTGTTTCTACCTACTTCCAAATTGAATCTATTTCCGGACAGTTTGAGGCCATTGTTTCTTGTCTGATTCTACTACTGTACATCACATTATCTTCCTACTCCAATTCTCCTAATCCTTCCGTTCTTCCTCAAATTTTCCCTGTTCATTGTTCCCATTCTTCCTTTTCCTCCTTCTACTCATTTTCTTCGTCTTAATCCTTCAATTCCTCCACCTCCTTCTCCTTCTCTTTCAATTCTCGTGTTCTTCCTCAAACTCTTTTACTTAATATTTTTCTTCCTGGTCCACCTCCACTATTATTTTCCTCCTCTTACTAGTCTTATTCCTAGTTCTCTTCGTTTCTCTTTTCCTAGTACGTTACCTCTTCCTCTTCCTCCTCCTCTTCCTCCTCCTCTTCCTCCTCCTACTTCACTTACCTACAATCTCTGATCTTCATCCTGTTCGTTATCGTCAACTTTGATTTCCTGATAACTCATTTTCCTCCATTTTTCCTCCTAATTATATTTTCTTTATTTCTAATCCATGTCCTCCTCCTTTCACTTATCCTCCTTTTCCTCCTCCTACTTTTTTCTTTACGTACCTCTTTTCTTTCCCTTCTTCCTTCTCCTCTTCCTCTTTCTCCTACTCCTCCTCTTCCTCATTTTCCTCCTCCTCTTCTTCGTTTCCCTTCCTCCACCTCCTTTTTCTCCTCATATTTTTTTGCGTACCTCTTTTCTTTCTCTTCCTCCTTCTAATTCTCCTCCTCCTCCTCCTCCTCCTCTTCCTTTTCCTCCTCCTCCTCTTCGTTTCTCTTCCTCCACCTCCCTTTTCTCCTACTTTTATTACGTACCTCTTTTCTTTCTCTTCCTCCTTCTAATCCTGCTCCTGCTCCTCCTCCTCTTTTTCCTCCTCCTCTTCCTCCTCCTCCTCCCCCTCCTCTTCTTTTTCCTCTTCCTCCTCTTCCTTTCCCTTCCTCCACCTCTTCTTCTTACTTCTTTCAATGCCTTTACTCCTCCGGGAGTTTCTTTTATTAAGATTTT
>NC_134779.1:24102930-24105430 GCF_046742065.1 Oratosquilla oratoria | reverse complement strand
GTGTGTGTGTGTGTGTGTGTGTGTGTGTGTGTGCGTATTTGTGTGTATGTATTGTTTGTATCTACACAAGCAGAAGCCTCTTCACTGACTAATGTTAAAAATCCGAAGAAGATCAAAGAACAGATAGCAAGAAAATTCGTACATTACTTATTCAAACAAAAATTCAGAGAAAAAAATAAGAATATTAATATGCAGGAAACGTGACGTCAGGAGAACTGACCTAGGTTATGATCTGACCTTACTCTCCCCGAAGCTCCTCAAATATTAATTCAATTTTTCATTATTAATTGGGAGAATAATTTGTCACATTTAAGTTGTCCATAGTTCAGTGTAGATATTGATTCGTATGTAATAAAACTCGTATATTGACAGATGTATGTCCCCATGTGTGTGAGTTTGTCAAAGAGACAGGGACACGAAAGAGAGAGAGAAAGAGAGAGAGAGAGAGAGAGAGAGAGAGAGAGAGAGAGAGAGAGAGAGAGAGAGAGAGAGAGAGAGAGAGAGAGAGGAGAGAGAGAGGAGAGAGAGAGAGAGAGAGAGAGAGGGAGAGAGGGAGAGGGAGTGGAGAGAGGAGCGAGAGAGAGGAGAGAGGAGCGAGAGAGAGGAGAGAGGAGCGAGAGAGGAGAGAGGAGCGAGAGAGAGGAGAGGGAGAGGAGAGAGGAGAGAGGAGAGAGAGAGGAGAGAGAGAGAGGAGAGAGAGAGAGGAGAGAGAGAGAGAGAGAGAGAGAGAGAGAGAGAGAGAGAGGGGGGGGAGAGAGAGAGAGAGGAGAGAGGGGGGGAGGAGAGGGGAGAGGAGAGAGGAGGAGAGAGAGAGAGGAGGGAGGAGGGAGAGAGGGAGAGGGGAGGAGGGAGAGGAAGGAGAGGGAGAGAGAGGGAGGGAGAGGAAGGGAGAGGAAGGGAGGGGGAGAAGAGGGAAGGGGGGAGAGGAGGGAGGAGGAGAGGAAGGGAGAGGGAGAGGAGAGGAGGAGGAGGGGGAGGGGAGAGGGGAGGGAAGCGAGGGAGAGAGAGGGGAGGGAGGACGAGGGAGAGAGGGGAGAGGGGGGAGAGGAGAGGAAGGAGAGAGAAGAGGGAGAGTTAGAGTGAAGAGGGAGAGGAGGGAGAGGAGGAGAGGAGGGAGGAGGGGAGAGAGAGAGGGGAGAGAGAGAGAGAGGGAGGAGAGGAGAGAGAGGGAGAGAGAGAGAGAGAGAGGTGAGAGAGAGAGATGAGAGAGAGAGGAGGAGAGAGGGGGGAGAGAGAGGGGAGAGAGAAGGGAGGAGAGAGGATGAGCGAGAGAGAGAGAGAGAGAGAGAGAGAGAGAGAGAGGAGGAGCGAAAGAGAGAGAGAGAGAGAGAGAGGAGAGAGAGAGAGAGAGAGAGAGAGGGGAGAGAGAGAGAGAGAGAGGAGGAGAGAGAGAGAGAGAGAGAGAGAGAGAGAGAGAGAGAGAGAGAGAGAGAGAGAGAGAGAGAGAGAGAGAGAGAGAGCAAAGGAAAGCCACAGTGACGTTATAATTACACGGAATAGTGTGATCACGCCGACTTTGTAATCTCAGTATAGAGAGAGAGGAGAGAGCCGGATGTTGCCGAGATGAACGACCAGACGCGTCGTCTCAGAGACACTAGATACCTTAACCACTTAAGGATTAAGATGTTGTTAGAAGGAGATTAGCATACTTATCGAGTTAAATTGGAAGAAGGTAAACTCCTTTTGCTTCCTGAACGACCCTTACAACTTTTGAAAATTGACGTCAAATGGATTAAAATTGATTAAGATAGAAGATTGCTTGAGGATGTGTAATTATGGTGGACGGAATGGTAGTTTAGTGGTGATGTATTATGTGATAGTTTAGTGGTTATGTATTATGTGATAGTTTAGTGGTTATGTATTATGTGATAGTTTAGTGGTTATGTATTATGTGATAGTTTGGTGGTTATGTATTATGTGATAGTTTGGTGGTTGTGCATTATGTGGTAGTTAGTGTAATGGAGGGAAGGGGTCACCTTTGCCCTGGGTGTTATGATGGCTAGGGCATTTACCCTTTAGGAACTGATTCCCGTTTTCTGCACACACAAGGATATTTGATTGATAAAAAATGGATGGTTTACCCGATTGATAACAAGTAGGAAAAGGAACAATAATGAATAAATATTAAATTAGTGAATAATTGATATTAATTAATAAAGTTGATATCAAATTAATAATGAATAAATATTATATTAATAAATAATTAGTAAACATTAAAATAATAACTAATAGTAATTAATTAAATCAATAAGTAATTATTAAATATCAATAAATATACCTAATAAATAATTAATAAATATAAATTTTAACAAATTAGAAAAAATACGTAATGAATAATTAGTAAACATCAAAATGATAATTAATAGGTATTAACTATATTAATAAGTAATAATTAAATATCAATAAACATACCTAATAAATAATTAATAGATATAAGATTTAACAAATATTAGAAAAAATACGTAATGACTTTAAAAGAGAAAAGGAAAGAAAGTTATAA
>NC_134779.1:24082930-24097930 GCF_046742065.1 Oratosquilla oratoria | reverse complement strand
TTCAACGGCTATTTAATGATTGTCACTTGCCCCAGCTGTCCTTCTGTATTGGAATAAAATTGGCAGATTCGATTGTAGCTAAGTGCTTACTTTGTTAAACATTTGAAAGCGGTGAATAAATTAACAATAAATCTATTATTTGGTTTTTGTATGATTTTACTATTTCATTGTTATCATTGCCATTGTTACTATTATTATTTATTCATTTATTTACATATACACACGCAAACATTTACAATTATACATATATATATATATATATATATATATATATATATATATATATATATATATATATACTGTCTGGGGACAGAAGACGTATTAGTTAAATTTGCTGAGAAACCAACGAGCAATATCATTCAGCTAAAGGAAACACTTCAACCAGAAACGGGTTCCAGACTGACAAAAGAACCTCACGAGGCAAGACTCTCCCTTTGAACTGAACAAAACTTAGGATCTAACTTCTTCAGTATCTAGAATCAGCGTTTTTTGCCCGCGTCACGCTGGAAGACCCGAAGAAGCATCACGTGCCAATTAGTCTCTGTCAAGCTTCTGGAATGCGGCTGGAAGGTATTACCCTCAGCTCGGGCAATGATCGTAAATTTTTTATCTTTCGATGATTTTCTGGCCTGTGTTGTCTAGATTGGGTGATGGATTTTTCATTAGGCTTAATAGAATACTAGACACAAGGAATCGGGTCGGGAATTCTATTTCGTAAGGATAGCAGTAAATAAGAGTTTGGGTGAATATGTCTTATGTTGATGATTGCTGATATGTATGTGCATGCAAAGCGCGCACATGCAAGTACACATGATGACACACACACGTACACACGCTCGCACAGGCACGTACACACGCGCGTACATGCACGTTCATACGCGCATACATGCACATACACATGCACATGTACATAAACACGCGTGTACATGCCCGTACACACACGTGCACATGGACGTTCACACACGTGCACATGCACACACACATGCACATGTACATATACAAGCGTGCACACGCACGTACACACGAATAAGTTCACCTTGAATCAAATGACGTAAATTATAGTAATAAACCAAAACAAGATAAAGGCGTGTAAAATGAAATAAAACAATGTACCATTAAAGTAATAAAACAATAAAATATAAAAAAAATTGAAACCGGAGTTCCAAAAAAGTTGAATAAAAATTTCAGTAATTCGTCTTTTTAATAATGTACACGCGTCTCCTAATTGTACACATCTGCTTGAACGACTAAACTAAGTATAACACGAATAAAATTCACGTCATATATTCTTCTCGGCATATTCCTCTTCCACGTTTCACAAAGCGACAGACAGACAGACAAATAGACGGATAGTTAGACAATGATAAGCAGATAGACAGATACACAGATAGATAGACAGGCACGTAAAAAGAGAGAGATGGACAGATAAGAAATCGAGCATATGAAAATAGAAAATAAAATATGTTTTGATAAATGATCATGGATAGACAGGTATATAGACAGACAGACTGGCAGATACAGACGGAAATTTAGAGACGTACAGAGCAACATAATCAAATATGAAAATAGAAAATAGAAAAACAGTTTGATATATGGGCGTAGACAGACAAATGAAAAAATTATAGATACAAGTGAACAGACAGTTTTAGACGGATGGACAGAATAACACAACAATAGGGCAAGATATACAAACCAATGGACAGGTAGACAGACAGCCGGACGGTTACCCAAATTAATAGACGGCTAGCTATGTGGACAATTAGACAAACAGACAGACAAACGGACTTAATGACTGACAAATGGAAAAACAAACAGACTGAAGGAGAAATAAACTGACGTAGAGATAGATAAAGAGATATGCTTCCTGATAGCCAGGTGGGTCGCGAATGCAAACCGAAACAGACACACACGCATGCACACAAAAACACACGTACATTACACACACATATTGTACATGCACATTACACATACATATATTTTACACAAACACATTACACACACACACGCGCTCACACACACACACACACACACACACACACACACACACACTTACATACACACATTACATACACACATTACATACACACATTACACACGCACACACACACACACACACACACACACACACACACACACACACACACACACACACACACACACACACACACACACACACACACACACACACACACACACACACACACACACACATACACACACGAACGCACGCACACACACACGAATCGATAATCCAACTCAATGACAATTCCCCCCACCAGTCCAAGTTTGCGCCCAAGTCGTCCATCACGGCAGACACTGCTGGGTCACCTGAGGGCGCGGCACTGCCTTCCACGTCTTCTGGGGACTCTATGGTCGCCGGGAATTGCCCGACATTACCAACTTTGAGCCACGTTATCACAAATTAATCCATTCATCTATTTTCATGTATCTATATCTCATATCACTTCATTAAATAGTTGTTTATCTATTTGCAAAATCATCTTATCGATTCATTCATCTACACATTCATTTATTTGATTTACATAAATTCTTTAATACAATTTAACGTCTTTATGGCATATTTCTTTACAGAGAAAATTATAAAATTCTTTTGACGTTTGTAAAAAAATTTAATCTTTACAGAAACATTTTATAAATACTCTTTCTCAACGGGTTTCTCCCTATAATATAGTAAGGAAATTAATAAATCAATTTATTCATAATAAAAATTGATGCATTAGAAAATTAAATAAATGAACAATAGATGAACAGAACATAAACTAATGAAATAAATGAATAAACATATTTCGATAATTATATAAAGAATAAATTAATACTATATAAATGAAACAAATGAATTAAACGAAAAACAAGTAGAGAAGTAAAAACAAAATATATATAGAATATATTGAATAAGGTACATGGATAAAGTATAATATAAACACTGACACTATCAAACATCACTCCTGATGTAATCTAAAAGTCGTAAACATCCTCTGACCCAACTTGGCCCTATCAAGGACACCGAGGTACGATAGAAATTCGGTCATTTTCATTTAAGAAGGAAATAAGCAAGAACTGGTTCACCAGCAAAGTGGTTAACGAATGGAATACAATTAGTAACTATGTAGTGATCTCTGAAACCACCGGTTATAAAAAAAAATCAAAGGAAAGAAATGATAGTTGATATTGGACATTGAACTACCTACTGTAGGCCTTATGGTCTCTTATCGTCTCTTTTATTTTATATGTTCTTATGTAGAAATATCGTCACTTGTTCCAGAGGACACGATAGTCCTGTTTTACTGCAGTTATTTGGTCCAGCTCAACGTTCCTACAGACTGGATCTATTCTACACTAATTCTACACCAATTCTACTCCAACTGACCTTGGTGCCACTCTGTAGTGGCACTTAATTGCTTGCTTGTTAACGAGAAGCAACCTCTCCCCCTGACTTCCGCTTCCATACTCCCCCTCCCCCTCCCCCACCCCCACCCCCACCCCGGTACTTGATAGATGTCCCGCTATTCGCAATAATGGACGCGGTTCTGTATGTTTTTTTTTTCATTTATTCTTATGTTCTTCGTTGTGTATGCTACTAGCATTATTGATATGCCTCTTATTTTTTATTGCTATCGTGTATTGCTATCATTAATACTGTTTTCAATGATATTATTGTTTTTATTTTCGTTATGATGATCATAATGATGACAATGACAATGATGATGGCGATATCGACGAAGACAATCATTTTGGTGACTTTCTTTGGCCAGATAATATCAGCTAACGGTCGCCATGGTAAATGTCGAAAATGGTGAAGGTCTGATTATAACGTTAGAGTAAATGAAAATTACACAAATAAATGAATAAATGAACGATGAATACGTGAACAAATGATAAATAACATCTTCAATAAATGAATAAAACAAAAACACGAAATAATGAAAAAATAAATAGATAAATAAGACATAAGAAATAAATAGCTACATACATATACCAGGGTTTTTCCCCCTTACAAGGGAGGTAGCCAAAATCAAAAGGCACAATTCCACTCCCGTTCATTTCATCTCCACCCCTTTCTTCTTCCTCACTCTTTTCTTAGCTCCTCGTGGATGACGGGTCATCCCTGCATCTTACCCATTGCCTTAGGTCAGTTGCAATGCAACAAGACAGTACACTTACAGCAAGGCCACCTCATTTAATCGTCGTCCCCCTCGTCTTCTCCATCCCCTCATACAGAAAGAGAGAAGACAGGGAGAAATCCCTTTGAGGTGCGTCAAAATACCACTCACACATAACCCCTCCCTGATCCCACTATCCCTCACCCACTTCCTTCTATGTATCATAGCATCATCCACATACAACCATTCCCCATTCATCCCTATCTTCTGTCTTCTCCCATCCTTCTTCAGAAGACATCCCTTTCTTTCTCAACGCCTCTTTTACCCCATCCATCCATCTCATCCTCAGTCACCCCATCCTTTCCGCTCCATCCACCTCTGTCTTCCACACTTCTTTTACTAATCTTTCTTCATTCATTTTTTTTTCCATGTGTCCAAACCATCCCAATACTCTTTCATCAACCCTATTTCCCAACTTCTTTTCCATTCTCATTTTTCTCACCTCCTCGTTTCTTACTCTATCCAGCCTAGTAACCTCTATCATACTTCTCAGACATTTCATCTTAAAACAGCTGATAGTTTCAACGCTTACTACATGGTCACTAATTCTATTCTATTCGTCGACCACCCTATTAGTAAACCAATTTTTGCCTATTTCCTTCTAAATTTGTCGTTGAAAACCATTAGTGCGAGTCCTGCCCTGTTGAGTTAATATGATGACCTTGTTTACATCACCCTTGTTAAAGCCTTTGATCCACTTGAACACCTCCATTAGATCATTACATTAAATATACTATTCTGGCTAAATCACCGTATTTAAATGATCGAGTCTTGGTAAATTTATCATCTATAATTTCATTATATCATCTATAAACATATACATTCATTATTTATTAAATCCATTATTTTTAAGCACATATATTTATTTTACAAATATTATTTTTGTAAAAGACCAGACGATTTTCATCAGCGTGGAAGAAACTTAGACAAGTATAAAGGGAAAGCGGAACTGTGAGGTGATGGACGCTGCAGTGAATTGACTAAGAATCTCGTAATTAAAGATGTCATAATTAACTTTGTTGTCGTAACGAAAAATTGACAAAGTCCTGTTGTCACAAAAGACAATAATTAGTCGCGCAATATCTGTCCGCCGTCCATTTCTCATTCTCACTTTTATTGCCGTTTTAGCCCATTGTCGTCCATCAGTAATCATTAAGGGTTGATTTCCTATTGTGATAGCATGTCACGGCCAGTTTTACGAACGGCTGGGACTTATGTGTTACTGTCAGTGCTATCGTTTGCTAACAGCTCAGGTGCTCAAGATTTTTTTTTTTTTTTTTTTTTTTTTATCGCTTCTGTATCTGGTGACTATTTGCTTTTCACTCTCGCCGGTGCAAGTCGACTTTATTAATTTCCATGACGTCTTTATTAGCATATCTACAGAGGAGTACTTTCTTGTTCTTATTAAAATGTTTTGTTTATATATTTTAATTTATTCAGCTTTTACCTGGATGATACTACTTCTGCAATAACTAATGAAATGATGAAATAAAATAAGTAATAAAATGATAAAAATGATAAAATTAAGATTAATAAAATGATAATAAAATGATAAGAAATTATGTAAAAATATAATAGAATTATAACAAAATTATAACAAAATAACAATACAACAAAATGATAATAAAATGATAAAAAATAATAGAATAACAAAATGATAATAGAAATAGTAAAACAAAAATAATAGAAAAAGATAAATCATAATAAAAATAGTAATAATAAAAATAATAATAATAAAGATTAAATAAATAAAAAAATAATAATACAAATAATAATACAGAGAATAATAATACAAATAATAAATAATAAAATCAATAATAAAATTAATAATAAAATCAATAATAAAATCAATAATAAAATCAATAATAAAACAATAGAATTAATAATAAAATCAATAATAAAATTAATAAAATCAACTATAAAATCAATAATAAAATAATAAAAATAATAATAAAATAATAATAAAAATAATAGAAATAATAAAATAATAAAAATCAATAAAAATTATTATAAAAATTATAATAAAAATTGTAATTATAATAATTTTAATAGAAATTATAATAAAAATAATAAAATAGTAATAATAATAATAATAATAATAATAATAATAATAATAATAATAATAATAATAACGATAATAATAATTATTATCATTTCATTATTATTATTCTTTTTAATCGAGAGGCTCTGAAATTTTCTTCATTCGGACGTCCTAGGACTCATTCAACCTGGATTTTTTAAATCCTACAACACGAGAATTATCTTTGTTTATTTTGCTCTTGGTAACATGAAACGGGGCAGCGCGTTAGTCCAGTGGATACCATGCCGAGCTCATGCATGAGCAGGTGGTTGAGAGTTCGATTCCAGAGACCAGCTGCGTGCCTCTTACATTGGTTTCCGGCATCTCTGGGCAGGCGGGTAAGCAAACCAAACATCGGAAAAAAAAAAAAAAAAAATACATATGCATATATACCAAAGTCTTCTTTCCCCCTTACATATGGGGTAGCCAAAAAGAAAAAGGCACAGAAACCACTCCCACCCATTTCATTCCCTACATATTCCACTCCCCTCCCCCCTCCCCCCTTTTTCTCCTCTTGGCACCTTCTGGATAACGGGTCATCCCTGCATCCTGTCCCCTGCCCTGGGTCAGAAGCAGTGTCGCAAGACACAGTACATCCACAGCAAGGCCGCTTCATTAATTCGGTGACCCTCCTCTCCGTCCCCCTCATGAAGAAAAGGAGAAGACGGGGAGAAATCCCTTTGGGCTGCGTCAAATTATTTCTTATACATACTTCCTCACCCCCCATCCCCCACCCACTTCCCCTCATGCATCCCAGCATCATCCATACACAATCGTTCTCCATTTATCCCTGTCTTCTGTTCTCTCTCGTCCTTCAACAGACATTCCTCTCTTTTGTAATGTCCCTTTTACCCCATCCATCCATCTCATCCTAGGACGCCCCCACATGTTCACTCCTTCCACCTCGGCCTTCCACACTTCCTTTACTAATCTTTCTTCATTCATTCTTTCCATGGGTCCAAACCATCGTAATACTCTTTCATCAACCCTATCTTACAACTCCCTTTCCACAAAAAAAAAAAAAAAAAAAAAAAAAAAAAAAAAAAAAAACAGCGGCTCATCGGAACCAACAGGCCTTGTCCTATCACGGGTTTCTCACGTTCCACTTTGTAGGGGTGGGATACTGAGTTTAACGTCGAATAATCATATTCAGCTAGAGTGGTGGACAGATATTTTATCTTCTCTTTCTGTCCTTCACTTCAATAAAATCACCTGACGATATAACATAATATAAAAAGGTATCGTACGGATTCAAGGTAAGCATCAATGCGATTACATTATCATTCTTTCACTATTTAATCTATTATCCATTTTTTTCATGTTTTCTTTATGTAGTTATTATCAATCATGCATTTAGTTATTATGTTTTCCGGCACCTAATTCTTAAATGGAATTATCTTTCTTTACCTTTTCTTATCTTCTTTCCTTCTAATTCTTTCTCTGTTCTGTTTCTTTTCTCCTTTTATTACGATTTTTTCATTATTTACTCATCTATATATTTTCATTTCATTGCATTTGGCTTTTTACTGCTTGTCACCTGATAGTGTTATGCCGTTCTTCAGATATTTGATTATTGTATGGGGTAGGTGGTTTAGATTACCAGTCTTATGAATATTGTTAATAAGTAAAATTATGTTATTTTATTATTATTATTTATTTTATTTTTATTTTATCTGTTTATTTTTTCTATTCTTTATCTATTTATTTATTTATTTTTGACTGAAGGCTATTTTATCATCACTGAACTTCCTTCGTAGGAATTTCATTAAAAATTGCCACCTAAAATATAAAATACTTAAAACCAGTAGAACCAGGGTTCATTCAGATTACTACATTCGTAACATTTTTGATTGAACAAATTAACCTTTACAAGTGGAGCACTATAAAGGCCTTCATCAAGATAAGCCTTAACAATGTGATAAGATTTTCCTTAACCCTTGATATCAGACTTGGAGATTAAACACAGGAAAAAACTATTGTGAATGGATTTAATATTACTATGGGGGAAATTCCATTGTTTTATACATAAACGTACACACGTAGATACACACGTACATATACATAAATCATTATTTTCAATACATTTACTTGCCCATATACACTCACATACATATACATGCAAATCCACATATACATACACATACAAAATGTACGTACACACAGGAATGTTTTTATAATCGTATATATTCTTATATATATACCACTTATACACACACATATATATACACACGAATAGATATAAACATACACACACAAAAACAGGTTCATACACATAGACAAAACCCACGTGTATACATATTCATATACATAGGTATAAACGTATGTATTCTTACATATACCATACACTTACACACACACACACACGCACACACACTATTATATATATATATTATATATATATTTATTTTTTATATATATGTATATATGTATATGTATATATATATAATTATATACAAATATATATACACAAGAAACAGGATTATACTTACACATATACGACAAAACTCACGTGTACACATATTCATATACATAAGTATAATCGTATATATTCTTACATATCATGCACCTGTTCAATAAAGAGATTCATAGTTCTCTGTACCCAGACTCTTTTATTCACTTTTAAAAAGCCACTACCACTTCTCTTTCAAGCTCCACGTAAAACATGTTCTCTACAGGATTAGGCTACAACCACTACAATGCGCTATTGTTCATTTTTCACTCAAGAACAAAAGTTCTTTATTTACTGTTCATCTATATATTTGGGAGAAGAGAACAATTTTTTTTTTCGTTGAATAGTATAATTAAGAGACTTGAGTTATTTTTCGTAGACATAAAAATGTCTACATCATTCATCTCAATGATGATCTTTAGAATATTTAAGATTTTTTCAAGTTTACTCGAAACAAAGAGGATTTCCATAGAAACAAGTTATATTTGTTCCAACCCTAGTGAGGTAATAAAATCACCTAAAGGCAGTTATAATGAACATTGATAACATTTGTTATGTTGATATGAATTGACCCTGGATATGAAAGTCTTCAAAGGTGATGCAGGCAAGGTCATCATATTAAGACATCAGGCAGGACTTGTAGTAATAGATTTAAATTAGACAAATTCAGGTTCAAGAAGGAAATAGGCAAGAATTGGTTTACTAATAGGGTGGTCAACGAATAGAATAGACTTAGTAACCATGTAGTGAGCGCTGAAACTATCATTTGTATTAAGAGAGGATTAAACAAGTCTATGGATAGGGATGACAGGTGGTGATGGACATGGAACTACCTAGTGCAGACCTTATGGTCTCGTATATTCTCCTTTATTTTTATGTTCCTATATTTATATTGGTTTACTTAAAATTAATAAAATCACGAGCAGGCAACCAAAATAAAAAAATTAAGTCGTTTTTGAGAGATAAAGTGTTACGTTTCTTGAAAATATTTCGAAACTTAATTGCATAGTTTGAAGTTCAGCCGAACCAAATATTGAAATCGTCAAACTATGTTGAAACTGTAAATACTGCACTAGATTTATATCCTTCATGAAAAAATATTATTATGATACTGACATACTGGAGTGAAATTCCTCATGTATATATAGTTGGGAAGAAATCATACTAAAGAATCTTGAAGGTATTGATTTTTTTTCATATATGTTGTATTATAAAACTTAAATTTATATGCGTTTACTATCCCGCAAAAGACATCACATCCAATAATACTATCACAGTTGCTTTGATGGCGTGGTTTTCTGAAACATGGCGACCCGTGGGTTCTTACGGATTTCTCAAAATGGACCAATGGGAGAACTTGTAGAAATGTGACGTCATTGGTTCCCCGTAACGGGGCGGAGTCTAAGCGCAAAGCTGGTTCTGAAACCCCGCCCTTAAAACTGTTTCCGTCCTATGATTGGTAGAGAAGTTTTCCAACAGAAGGCGTATGAGAGCAATTGCGTATATCAGTTGCTAAGGATATAGTTACAATTTTTTTATATACAAAAATTATTACTAAGATTTTTATAGTAGAGAGATAGGCAGGGTAAATATTGGACTATCGCAAACAGCCTATCGTAGAATTTAGACATTAATTCTTATTTCTAAGAACCTCTACCGCTATTCCTAGTCTTATATATATTTTTAATAATTACATCACCAATGGAGAAAAAAGGAAATTAAATGAATGTTTAAACTCTGTCGTTTCTGTATATAGTTTTAGATTTTTTTTTCTAGCAAATCTGGCATCTCCTGCATATCTCGCTAACAGATGGTCATATATTAGTGAGTCATAATATATGGTTTAACTTGAAAAAAAAGGAAAAACCTAAGCGGTGGTATGTTCTGCTTCTTTCTTTGATACGCAACAAACTGCAGTCGATGTTGCATATGACAAATTATGACTCATAACTCATAACGCAAAACATTAAAGTGCTCATTATTCCAAAGTTGCGAGCTCTGGAATTATATTCTAGGCTTTGTGAGCACCACCCTCTTGTAGCGCAAATCGATTTCGTTTCGTTCATTTGCAATGAAGTTCGTTCACTGACCATGAAGTATGTTGAGTCATTTGAAAATTGACTCTGTTCTGCTCTTGTATTTTTGTGAAATGATTTCAGTGTCTTTATATATAAATCTAAAATGTTTGTAGTCTGTAGAGTCAGACGCACAAACACAGGGCGAGAAGTGTACAATGGAAAACAGATTCCAAGGGAATAACACACAATCTCACTAATTAAAACACACACACACACACACACACACACACACACACACACACACACACACACACACACACACACATATATATATATATATATATATATATATGTATACACACATTCGTACACACAATAATACAAACAAATACTCTCACACACGCAAACACGCACACACACACACACACACACACACACACACACACACACACACACACACACACACACACACACACACACACACACACACACACACACACACACACACACACACACACACACACACACACACACATACACACACAATTCACACACTCACACAGGAGTATAGACACCCAAACATGTTTTCATTCACATCTTTCAGATTATCGCTTTAGTCGTCTTTTCAAGCCGAGTGAAAGAATTCCCAAGTTTTTAATTTAGCGCTGAAGACTGATACACATTTTTAAGTGAAAAATCTTTCGTTGATATTTTCGACTTTGACAGGGATATCAACAAAGGCCACTTGTCACATCAAAAGCAAAACGGGAAGAACGAATTTTGACTTTGCTCTTCAAGAATAAGTTTTGTAATTTCGAAGTGGAAACCTTTAGTAGACTTTAGTATCATGAACTTTTTGGATATAAGGACTCCTTTAGAGATTTTCTTCTGGTTGGTAATAAATGAATTTCACTGAGCATAGGACAGACCCCTTGTGTGGGAGAACAGAAAGATTGATCAATTTATTTGCTGTGGAAGTGCTGTGCCTTGCTGCATTGCATCTGACCCAGGGCAGTGGGCGAGATGCAGGGATGACCCGTCATCCAGGAGGTGCCAAGATAAGAGGGAGGGAAGAGGGTAGAGGGGAGGGGAGTATATTGGGGATGGAATGGGTGGGAGTGGTTTATATGCCTTTTTAATCTAACTAGAGAAAAAAAAAACTAACCACCTACTTTTAACAGACTAAAATCAATTAATTCTATCTTAACTTAATACATACGTTATGGACTATAGTTAAGGTCTTTTGGGCTATGTTAATATTGTTCTTAAACTCGTAAGATGTTAACGGGTTTACGACATTTTTTCTTTCAATCGAAGTTGATTTAAACAGAGAAAAATAACCCACCACTTTCATCTAATCGACAAAAACTCACTAATTTCATCTTAACTATAATTCATAACGCGCGTATTAAATTAAAGCCCTTTGGGTTATGTTAACGTTTTTCTTAAACTCGTACGACGTTAACGGGTTTATTTTTTTTACCAGTCAAGATTAAATTAGAAAAAGAACACCGCACTTTTAACAAGCTAAAATTCACTAATTTCATCTTAACTATAATTCATTAATCTTGTATTAAGTTAAGGACCTTTGGGTTATGTTAACGTTTTTCTTAAACTCTTAAAATGTTAACAGATTTGGATTTTTTTACCAATCTAGATTAATATAACCAAAGAAAAAAAAAACACTTACTTTTAACCGACTAAAATTAACTAATTTCATCTTAACTATAATTCATTACGCGTGTATTAAGTTAAGGACCTTTGGGTTACGCTAACGTTTTCTTTAAACTCGTACGATTTTAACGAGTTTACATTTTTTCACCAGTCGGGATTAATTGAACTGAAAAGATATCCCTACGCCTAATTTCAACCAACTAAAATGACCTAATTGCATCTTAACTATAACTCATTACGCGCGTATTAAAGTTAAGGACCTTTGGGTTATGTTAACGTTTTCCTTAAACTCGTACGATTTTAACGAGTTTACAAACCCCAATAACTGTATTGGTTACATCTTTCACGCAAAACCTACGAGACACAGGGACGCAAGAATACACATAGTGTTTCCCTCAAGACAGAATTATAAGTCTCCTCCTCAAGAAGACATCTACTTCAGCTCTTATTGCCTAAGCTATTATTCTCACCCTCACTCTCTCTTTCTCTTTCCTTCCCTCCCTCTCTCACTCTCTCTCTCTCTCTTTACCTCTCTATCTCACTCTCTCCTTACCTCCCTCCCTATTTTCTTCCCTCACTATCTCTCTCTCTCTCTCTCTCTCTCTCTCTCTCTCTCTCTCTCTCTCTTTTTCCTTCCCTCTCTTTATCTCTCTTTCCCTCCCTCACTTTATCTCTCTTCCCCTCCCTCTCATTATCTCTCTTTCCCTTCCTCTCTTTATCTCTTTTTTTTCTCTCTCTCCCCCCTCTCTCTCTCTCCCTCTCTATCTTACTCTCTTCTTATCTCCCTCACTCTTTTCTTCCCTCCCTATCTCTTTCCTTTCCCCTCTTTATCTCTTTTTCCCTCCCTACCTCCCCCCTCTTTCTCTCACCCTCTCCCTCTCTCTCTTTTCTACTCCCCCTCTCCCTTCCTCTATTTCTCCTCTCCCTCTCTCCATTTCTCCTCTCCTCTCCCTTTCTCCATTTCTCCTTTCCTCTCCCTCTCCCTTTATTTCTCTTCACCTCTCCCTCTCCCTCTCTCCATTTCTCCTCTCCCTCTCCTTCTCTTTTACTCTTCCATACGCTCAAGCCACTCACTCACCCACCCACCTCTCACACGCACCCTCCACTTTCACTTACTCACCCACTCACTCTCACTTACTCACTCAATCTCATTATATTCCAATTTACAATTTACTGAAATACTTTATACTGCTTTCTTTCTTTCCACATGTTAACCCAAAAATATATAATAAAGGTATTACATATACATATTCATATTACATATATATTATATATATATATATATATATATACATATATATATATACATATATATACATATATATACATATATATATATACATATATTCATATATATATTCATAATATATATATACATATATATATTCATAATATATATATACATATATATATTCATAATATATATATACATATATATATACATATATATATATATATCAATTAAGTGAACAAATAATACACTAAAACCTAGACAGACCAAACAATCCTTTGTTGTCATGATTTATTGGGCTTCTCACTCGCCTTGTATGCATATGGTCCAATGATAGATCCTAAGGGTCGCTGGTGACCGCCACATACCCTGGCTGTCTCAATACGATAACGATACAATGAATGCATGATAGTGCTTCTGTGGTCATGATTGTAGTGTTATTCGGGTGGAGCTGTTGGAGGTGTTGGAGGTGTTGGAGGAGGCACTGGAATAGTTGGAGGTGTTGGAGAAGGCTATGGAGGAGTTGGAGGAGGCATTGGCGTAGTTGGAGGAGGCATTGGAGGTGTCGGAAGATTTGGAAGAATTGGAGGTGTTGGAAGAATTGGAGGAGTAGGACGAGTTAGAAGAATTGGGGGAGTTGGAGGTGTTGGAAGAATTGGAGGTGTTGGAGGTGTTGGAAGAATTGGAGGAGTTGGAGGTGTTGGAAGTATTGGAGGTGTGGGAAGAATAGAAGGTGTTGGAAGAATTGGAGGAGTTAGAGGTGTTGGAAGAATTGGAGGAGTAGGACGAGTTAGAAGAATTGGGGGAGTTGGAGGTGTTGGAAGAATTGGAGGAGTTGGAGGTGTTGGAGGTGTTGGAGGTACTGGAGGTGTGGGAAGAATTGGAGGTGTTGGAAGAATTGGAGGAGTAGGACGAGTTGGAAGAATTGGAGGAGTAGGACGAGTTAGAAGAATTGGGGGAGTTGGAGGTGTTGGAATAATTGGAAGAGTTGGAGGTGTTGGAGGTACTGGAGGTGTGGGAAGAATTGGAGGAGTTGGAGGTGTTGGAGGAGTTGGAGGTGTTGGAGGAGTTGGAGGTGTTGGAAGAATTGGAGGTGTTGGAAGAATTGGAGGTGTTGAAAGAACTGGAGGAGTTGGAGGTGTTCCAGAAGTGTTTTAGAAGGTGTTGATGGTGATGGTGATGATGATGGTGAGCTTAATGGTGAAGGTAGTAGCAATGAAGGCAACACCTAAAAAAAAAAATACAAAAAAAATAGATGAATAAATAAATAAAAATAAGATATAAGAAAAAATAGTAATATATACATATGTACAAAAAAGAAAAAATAGAATAGATAATAGAACACGTGTTAAGGATCAGATGCCCTC
>NC_134779.1:24067930-24075430 GCF_046742065.1 Oratosquilla oratoria | reverse complement strand
AATGACCAAAATGATACATGGACTTAGAAATTTGTCTTACAAAGAGAGGCTTAGGCACCTTAAATTACACTTTCTGGAAAGACGCAGAGTGCGGGGTGATCTAATAGAGGTGTTCAAGTGGATCAAAGGCTTTAACAAGGGTGATACAAACAAGGCCATCATATTAAAACAACAGGGTAGGACTCGCAGTGATGGTAATAAACTGGACAAATTTAGATTTAGGAAGGAAATAGGCATGAATTGGTTTACTAATGGGGTGATCAACGACTGAAATAAACTTAGTAACCATCTAGTAAGCGCTGAAACTATCAGTTGTTTTAAGAAACGATTAGACAACTTTATGGATGGGGATGGCAGGTGTTGATGGATACGAGGCTGCCCAGTGTAGGCCTTATGGTCTCTTGCAGTCTCCTTCATTCTTATGCTCTTGTTATGTTATGTTCTGACCCGTGCGTGAATAACCACAAGGCCATGACGCTAGCAACTGAGCTATGCGCGATGGTACAAAAGGACTGTACAAGTTCCTGACCACACTCCACGTAGCTACAGAAGACGTAGTCTCATTTTCATCCTATCCTCATTTAGGCGAGCCCTCCGACAAGTTGTGTATGTTATATATTACTCGTATAAAACAAAAACGAGTGATTTTTTGTATTATCTCACATGCAGATCAATCTCTTTATAAATAATGCTGAGAGCTTTTAGATCATATACTATATCCCATTAGATTACATAACTATATATTTCCGCGCGTGTGTGTAATACATTAATTAATAAAACGTGTTGCCTTAAAATCTTTAAAATAATTATTCCCCTCATTTGTTCTTTTTCGTTTTTTTTTTTTCATGTTTTTTTTCAGACAAAGACAATTAGTTGGAAGAGGCATAATGATCCCGAGTGTAGTAGGGACCATGTTGAACCCTACAAACTTGTGTAATTAGTTGCGGCGCTATTTTATGTCAACTAATCAATTGAAATGGGTTTCCTTTGCATCCGGTCTGTGCGTGCGTGCGTGTGTGTGTGTGTGTAGGTGTGTGCATATGTGTGTAGGTGTAGGTGTGTGCATATGTGTGTAGGTGTGTAGGTGTAGGTGTGTGCATATGTGTGTAGGTGTAGGTGTGTGCATATGTGTGTAGGTGTAAGTGTGTAGTCGTAAGTGTGTAGGTGTGTGTGTGTATGTGTAGGTATCTATAGATATATATGAGGGGTGCATCTGTGTGTATGTGTAGGTGTAGGTGTGTATCTGTGTGTAGGTGTATAGGTATTGGTGTATGTGTAGGTGTGTGTGGAGGGGGAAGGATCAATGGGAGTGGTAAGAAGTGTGTGTGTGCGTGTGTGTGTGTGTGTGTGTGTGTGTGTGTGTGTGTGTGTGTGTGTGTGTGTGTGTGTGTGTGTGTGTGTGTGTGTGTGTGTGTGTGTGTGTGTGTGTGTGTGTGTGTGTGCGTGTGTGTTTGTTGTGAGGAAGAATCAATAAGAGTAGTAAGAGACGTTCTCATGGGAGACCACAATCTGACAGAGACAGATGTCAAACCATTTCTAATACGCTTAGACACGAAATAACTTGCAACCGAAATGGAATAAAATGTCTTTATGAACCAACTAAAATGATTAACAAAGTTCAGTAAGTGAATAAATAAATCAATAGACATTATAATAAATTTACATATTAATAATAGCAATAATGTAATAAAAAAAGTATATAAATAAATAAATAAATAAATAAAATAAAATTCCTCAGTATAGATTAACTCCTTAAATGTAAGAGGTAATCCATCCCCTGTTTCGTCTAATTACCATTTACTGGACAGAAGAAAAACTATAACATATACGTTTTTATTAATCTGATTAATTTTCCTTTGACAGCAGTCATCGACTCTCATCTCCCCAGATGTAGAAATTTCAGCTTTCGTTGAAATATTTATGTTTTATTGTATTTTTACTTCGTCTCCTCTCATTTTAGAAAATGATACAAGAGAAAGAAAGTATGAGAGAGAGAAAGAGAGAGAGAGAATTGAATTGAATAATTGGGATTTATCTGGCGTCGCAACATCAATGGTCATTAACGCCGTGAGAGAGAGAGAGAGAGAGAGAGAGAGAGAGAGAGAGAGAGAGAGAGAGAGAGAGAGAGAGAGAGAGAGAGAGAGAGAGAGAGAGAGAGAGAATGAGATCGAGAGAGAGAATGAGATCGAGAGAGAATGAAATCGAGAGAGAGCGAGATCGAGAGAGAGCGAGATCGAGAGAGAGCGAGATCGAGAGAGAGAATGAGATCGAGAGAGAGAACGAGAGAGAGAGAGAGAACGAGATCGAGAGATAGAACGAGATCGAGAGAGAGAACAAGATCGAGAGAGAAAACGAGATCGAGAGAGAGAACAAGATCGAGAGAGAAAACGAGATCGAGAGAGAAAACGAGATCGAGAGAGAGAACAAGATCGAGAGAGAGAACGAGATCGAGAGAGAGAACGAGATCGAGAGGGAGAACGAGATCGAGAAAGAGAACGAGATCGAAAGAGAGAATGAGATCGAGAAAGAGATATAACAGACATGACATTTCTGACAAGGTACCAATCAGAAGAACGGAACAAGATTCATTGTACCAGAAGGACTGGGCCAGAAGTGGAGGACCTCCTGAGCGGGAGAGTCTGCCAGAGAGTCCGCCGGACCTCTGAGGCAACGCCAAGGCGCCGTCAGTGTTTGTTCGGTGAGGCAGCGAAGGGTATTAAGAAAGTTAAAATCTAATTTGTCGTGTGGAGAGCCTTCCTGCCACTTTAGAGGTATTAGACCCTGATGGTGTCGTTTTGTTTTCTTTTGTAAGGAAGCCTGAGCTTGTTGTTACCGCAGTCTCACATAAATACATATGCATAAATACATATACGTACACATGAATGCTTGTATATACATACATGCATACATATATATACATTACATACGTGTATATGCACACATATACACACATATAGATGCATGCATGCATACATACATATACATACTGTACATACAAAGGATTACATCGGAAGAACATGCCGACTTGAGACGTTTTGTTCCATAACTAGGTCGGATGCGAGAAAAAATATATATAAATATATAAATAAAGATAATGACAACTAATAATAATATAAATATTAATAATTTGTAATAAAAACAAGTCAAGGATAAATAACAATAAATGAAAAAGATGAAATAAATGGCAGAGATTGCAGCATATTACTTAAAACTTTGAACTGAACTACATTGCACTACCTCTGCAGGAAGTTTATTCCATTCATTTACTACACGGTTGGCAAAATAGTTTCTACCCACTTCCATATTAAATCTACTTCCTGACAGTTTGAGACCATTATTTCTTGTCTGACTCGCCGTTTGATTTTTTTTTTTTTTTTTTTTTTTTTTTTTTTTTTTACTTTTGATGTTGTCAATTCACTACTGTGTCTACGCTTTTTAGGGAAAATAGATTCATACATTATAGTCAATTTTCGTATGATTTATTTCTGATGTTTGGAATCGGTTTTGCGGCTCGCCGTTGTACTTTTTCCAATCTGTCAATGTTTCTAATGTGATTCGGTGACCATAACGATACAGCATTTGCGAAAGAAGGACGAAGTAACGATTTATATAGCTTGTTCGTGACAGATATACTTTTAAAATCCAAAGATCACTCGTAAATATATATACATATATATATACATGCATATACATACATATATAAACACACACACATACACGTAAACATGTGCATACACATGAATATATACACGTACATTTATTCACATACATTATATTCATACGTATACATAAATATACAGTATACATTTTATATTTTACTTGACAAAATGTATACTTAGAAGATATGGCATAAATACTATAGGTCAAACGGAGTATTTACCTTTAATTATTACTATAAAGGTCTTAGGTCGATTCCAAACGGGTAATGATTACTGCCACTTGCCCAAGCTATCAAAAGATAATATTTTTCATATCTTAGCGTATCAGAGTTTGAACCTTCATACGAGTGTTTTTTTTTTTTTTTTTTTTTTTTTGAGGACTGATTATCGTCTTGGGGTAACATTATCTATGATTAAACGATCAATTCAATTTTGCGGATTAAGGGAAATGAAAATATGTCAGCAATCACACGAGTGTTGTTGCTGTAGATTAATATTATTAAGATGTGTGTTAGATAACAATAACTTAGGCGTAATTACCGTCTTAAACATCTGAGATGAATAGCATTAACCAATCAGAATTAATTAACCAAGCGGCTTGTATAAATCCTAAAGAAAAAATTGCATATAATTTAAATTCATCACGGGGTTAACCATTGAATAAATTTCAGTACACTAATGATATGCATTGGAAAAATAAACAAGCCAGGTTAATTTCGGTAAACAAATATCATTTGTTGCAAAAAAACAGGATTTAGTCCATTCCACTCAATAGACGAATTACGACCAATGAACCAATTGCAGAAAAAAAAACAATTGAGTTCAATGTAATGAACAAACGAAGGAGATAAACTGGATCAAAGAAATAAATATGTGCTTCCTGCTCATGCAATCACCTTGAATTCTAATATAGTAAAGACATTTCATTTCCCTTTTTTATACCTTGTCATGGATCAACTAATCTCCCCCTAAACTATTAAATTCATCTTATTTTTTATATATCTTATATGATATATGACAATGCAGATAATGTTAATAATATTAGATCACCTACACTTATCATATAAAAGTATACGAATATTGTATCGAATGTTTAATACATTTTTATACACGGTAGTTTTTATAGGTATTTTTTATAAAGAGTATTATATTAATACATTCCAACTATTTATATTTCCTTCTAAACGCATCTATCTAGTTGCTTTTAAAATAAACTAATATTTCTAGTATTGCCATCAAGGTGATTCTGTCCCAGTGAATTTTAATCAGCTTTGGTGGTTATCCAACGCCAAAAGAGATATTAATTGTATTGATAGTTTGTATCAATACTTTAATACTAATATTAATAATATTGATGTTAATAATAATTGCTTTTGAAATAAAGTAACATTTCTAGTATTACCATCAATGTTATTCTGTCCCAGTGAATTTTATTCAGCTTTGGAGGTTATTCAACACCAAAAGAGATAGTAATTGTATTAATACTTTAATACTAATATTAATATTAATAATAATTGCTTTTATAATAAACTAACATTTCTAGTATTACCATCAATGAATTTCATTCAGCTTTGGTGGTTATCCAACTCCAAAAGAGATCGTAATTGGTTCCACATTTGTAAGCGAGAAGAGTCTTAGAGAAAGTTAAAAGACATATTATACTCTACGCGCCGCTATAGTATTCCGTGAGACACTATAGTACTTCTAAGTAGGCTCTAACTTTCCGTCTAGGTTTGTTTGCCACCCTTCCTAGTTCACTTTACCTCCTGAACCATGTGTGTAGAAAATACATACATACAAATACACAAATAAATATAGATAAATAAATTATAAATACAATAAAGACAGATAAATAAACCAATAAAAACAAAAGATAAAAACTAAATAATTAATAAATAAATGTAAACAATGGATAGATAAATAAATGGATAAAGAAATAAATAAAAATAGGTAATAAATAGAGAAGTAAACAAATAAATAAATAAACAAATATATATATATATATATATATATATATATATATATATATATATATATATACATATACATATTAGTTCGAGAGCCATTCTTCATCTTAAGGACACAACAACCACTTCTTCGCTGCAGATATAAATGAAATAATGTAAAAATAATAATAATAAAATAAATAAATAAATAAAAGGTAATTGATTCCGGAAAGAGCCGAGTGATTTACCGATTATATTCTATCATTTTCATAATTATTTTTCAATTGAATTCCATTTTCATTTCCCTTTATTTTGATTTGTGCCCGCGGAGATTTAGGGGACGGTAAACCCAGGGGGGGGGTTGTGCGGTGGTAAATTTACCGTCACAGCGTTGAGCCGGGTGGCAAGGAGTCCGCCGGAAAGCTGTTTTAAGTAGTGTAAGGGGGTGGGAAAAATATGGGGTGAAAAAATTAGTGTTTGGGAAAAATTGTGTGAAAATAGTAAGGGAAGGTGTCAGGTCTGGAACATAGGCTCAGCCTAGAGGAAGGAGGAGGGTGAGAAGGGAGGGAGGAAGGGGAAGAGGATGGGGGAGGAGGTGAGAGGAGGAGGAGGAGGAGGGAGGAAGGTGAGGAGGGTGAGGAGGAGGGAAGAGGAGGAGGGTGAGGAGGGAAGAGGAGGAGGGTGAGAAGGAGGGTGAGGAGGAGGAGAGGAGGGGTGAGAAGGGGGGAGAGAGGAAGAGGAGGGTGGGAGGAGGGGGAGGGGGGTGAAGGAAAGGAGGAGGAAGAGGAGGGGTGAGGAGGAGGAGGGAGGGGGGTGGGGGGAGGAGGAGGAGAGGAGGAGGAGGAGGAGGGTGGGAAGGGGAGAGGGTGAGGGTGGGAGGAGGGAGGGGGGGGGGAGGGTGAGAAGGGGGAGGAGGAGGTGAGGAGGAGAGGAGGAGGAGGAGAGGGTGAGAAGGGGAGGAGAGGAGGAGGAGGGTGAGAAGGGGAGGAGGAGGAGGGTGAGAGAGAGGGGGGGAGGGTGAGGAGGAAGGAGAGGAGGGTGAGGGGGGGGAAAGGGGTGAGGGGAGGGAGGAGGAGGGTGAGAAGGGGAGGAGGAGGAGAGGAGGAGGGTGAGAAGGGGAGGAGGGTGAGAAGGGGAGGAGGGTGGGGGGTGGAGGGTGAGGAGGAGGAGGGTGAGAGGGGAGGGGTGAGGGGGAGGAGGGTGAGAAGGGGGGGTGAGGGGGAGGAGGGGGGGCGAGGGGTGAGAAGGAGAGGAGGAGGGTGAGAAGGAGAGGAGGAGGGTGAGAAGGAGAGGAGGAGGGTGAGAAGGAGAGGAGGAGGGTGAGAAGGAGAGGAGGAGGGTGAGAAGGGGAGGAGGAGGGTGAGAAGGGGAGGAGGAGGGTGAGAAGGGGAGGAGGAGGAGGGTGAGAAGGGGAGGAGGAGGGTGAGAAGGGGAGGAGGAGGGTGAGAAGGGGAGGAGGAGGAGTGGGGGGAGGAGGGGGAGGAGGAGGGAGGGAGGAGGGAGGAGGAGGGTGAGAAGGGGAGGAGGAGGAGGAGGAGGGTGAGAGGAGGAGGGAGGAGGGGAGTGGGGGGGGAGGAGGAGGAGAGTGAGAAGGGGAGGAGGAGGAGAGGGTGAGGGGGGGAGGAGGAGGGGAGAAAGGGAGAGAGGAGGAGGAGGAGAGTGAGAAGGGGAGGAGGAGGAGAGTGAGAAGGGGAGGAGGAGGAGAGTGAGAAGGGGAGGAGGAGGGTGAGAAGGGGAGGAGGAGGGTGAGAAGGGGAGGAGGAGGGTGAGAAGGGGAGGAGGGTGAGAAGGGGAGGAGGAGGAAGAGGGTGAGAAAAGGGTGAAGAAAAGGGTGAAGAAAAGGGTGAAGAAAAAGGTGAGGGGGGAAAGGGTGAAGGGGGAAAGGGTGAGGGGGG
>NC_134779.1:24030430-24062930 GCF_046742065.1 Oratosquilla oratoria | reverse complement strand
AGCAGCAGTTGTAAGTGTAGTAGTTCTATGTGCATCAGCCATAGTAGTGGTATAGTAGAAAAATATGATATGCCAGTGGCACAGGACCGTAGAGTCTGGATGCATTTGGTACTAACGGTGAGGGGTCAGCAAGTGGCCCGACCACCACCGGAGTGAGTAAGTGTACCAGTAATAGTAGTACATGTAGTAGTAGTGGATTAAGTAAATGTAATATTAGTAGATGTAGTAGGTATTGTAGATGTAGTAGTAGATGTAGTATTAGATGTAACGGAAGTAGTGTTAGATATATCAGTAGCAGTGATAGATGCAATAGAAGTAGATGGAGTACATGTTATACAAGTAATAGTATTAAGCGTAGATGTAGATTTAATAGAAGTAATAAAATTTGTATGGGATGAAGTAGAAAAAGAAATATATGTTGATATCATAGATGTAACAGTAGTAACTGTAGTAACAGTACTGATTTTAGCTGTACTAATTGTATTGTTATTAATAATGGTTATAGTAGTAGTTGTAATAGAAGTAATAGTAATATAGAAGTAGTAAAGCAGTAGTATAGTAAAATAGTAGTAGTAGTAAAGTAGTTGTAGTAAAGTAAAGTAGCGGTGTACTAAAGTAGCGGTGTACTAAAGTAGCAGTGTAGTAAAGTAGCAGTGTAGTAAAGTAGTTGTAAAGTAGTAAAGTAGTAGTAAAGTAGTAGTAGTAGTAAAGTATAGTAGTAAAGTAGTAGTAGTAAAGTAGTAGTAAAGTAGTAGTAAAGTAGTAGTAGTAGTAGTATCAACAGCAGCATTGTCAGTAGTAGCATCAGCATGATCTGTAGTAGATGCAGTGGTTGACCGAGTATCAGTGGACCGAGTAGCTGTGGACCGAGTATCAGTGGACCGAGTAGCAGTGGACCGAGTAGTAGTAGCAGAAATCAAAGCAGAAAGTCTCTTATCGCTCAGGAAGCCTCCATTCCCGGAGTATAGATCATGATCCTTGTCCTAGAGGGGATTGGGTACGAGGACCACACGGGCCTACACACACTCCAGCCTTTCGCTTCCCCACTCCACTTCTTCAACCTCCGCACCTCTGTTCCACCTCCTACTCCACCATGCTGCTATCTCCTACTCTTCCTACTGATGCTACCTCTTCATCACCCTCCTGTACTTTCTCTTCATCACCCTCCTGCACTATGTCATCATCCTATTACTACTACTACTACTACTACTACTACTAACCAACTCCACCTCCTCCTCCAACTCCTCCAACTCCAACTCCTCCTCCTCCAACTCCAACTCCACCTCCAACTCCACCTCCACCTCCACCTCCAACTCCAACTCCAACTCCAACTCCTCCTCCTCCAACTACTCCTCCTCCTCCAACTACTCCTCCTCCTCCAACTACTCCTCCTCCTCCAACTACTCCTCCTCCTCCAACTACTCCTCCTCCTCCAACTCCTCCTCCAACTCCTCCTCCTCCTCCTCCTCCAATTCCACCTCCTCCTCCAACTCCACCTCCTCCTCCAACTCCACCTCCTCCTCCAACTCCACCTCCTCCTCCAACTCCACCTCCTCCTCCTCCTCCAACTCCACCTCCTCCTCCTCCTCCTCCAACTCCACCTCCTCCTCCAACTCCACCTCCTCCTCCAACTCCACCTCCTCCTCCAACTCCACCTCCAACTCCACCTCCTCCTCCAACTCCACTTCCTCCTCCAACTCCACCTCCTCCTCCTTCTGCTACTGCTACCTCATCTTCATGCTATTATTACTTCCTCCTTATTCACCAACCATTTTTTGTCCTACCTCCTATTACTACTACTTTATCATCATCATCATCATACCTCCTCTTCCTATCTCCTACCTCAATCTCCTTCTTCCTCCTCCTCATACTCCTCTTCCTCCTATCTACCTCCTCTCCTCCTCCTACCTACCTAACCTACCTACCTACCTCCTACTCCTAACTCGTACCTCCTCATGCATCATACCTCCTATTCCTTCTAACTCGAACCTCCTCCTATTCCTTCTCCTAACTCGAACCTCCTCCTAATTCATACCTCCTATCTCTTCCTCCTCCTCCTTACCCCTACCTCCCTCTACATCTTCCTCCTCCTCCTAGCTCGTACTTCCTACCGCTTCCTTCTCCACCTACCTCCTACCTCTTCCTCCTCTTAGCTCGTATCTCCTACCGCTTCCTTAACACGTACCTCCTACCTCCTACCGCTTCCTAACACCCACCTCCTACCTCCTACCACTTCCTAACACGCACCTCCTACCTCCTACAGATTCCTAACACGTACCTCCTACCTCCTCCTTCTCCTCCTCTTCCTTCTCCTCCTCCTCCTCCTCCTACCTCCTCCTCGCCCGTGACATTTGCCACAGATCTTCATAAGGTCACCCTTGCGGAGGAGCAAGGAGAGGACGGGGAGGGGCCGCTGGCAGGACAGACAAGAGTTCATGAAAACCACACACGTTAAAATGTACAGCTGTTCAACACATGAATCTCATCAGAATTGTATAGGGGGAGAGGGAGGGGGGAGAGGGAGGGGGAGGGAGAGAGAGAGAGGTGTAGAGAGAGAGAGAGAAAAGAGAGAGAGAAAAGAGAGAGAGAGAGAGATAGAGAGATAGAGAGAGAGAGAGAGAGAGAGAGGAGAGAGACAGGTACAAGGACAAAGAGACAGAGGAATAGAGAGTGAAGATTAGGATAGGCAGGGAGGGGCAAAGAGAAGGTAGAGATCGACAGTGAAAGAAAGGGACAAACACAGGAAGAGAGACAAATAGAGACAAAAAAAGAGACAGAGAAATGAAGTGGAAGAGAAAGCGAGAGAGAGAAAGAGAGATGGAGAGAAAGAGGACAGACAGACAGACACAGACACACAGACAGACAAACAGAGATACGATTAAATAAAGACGAACTGCCTTGGGACAATCGGACGAGTCTACGAGAACAAATTGACAAAAGAACGACCAGCTTCGAGATCGACCAGACGTACTTATACCATCAATACAGTAACGTGATGAACAAACACCCAAGTCACCATACTCTTTTATTCACCCGCAAGAATCGGACCCTGCAGTGAAAGAGGTCCCTGTGGGTCGGGACCCCTTTGTGCTTGGCTTCCCTTTGTCCCTCAACTGAATAAAACTAATTTATTCTTTATTTTTTTTAATAAATACTTGTGTGAAATATTGAGTCCGTATCAGTATTGAAGGACCAAGGGTAAAGGGACATTTGTGGAATTATTGAAATGCTCTGGGATAGGGACAACGCTGAGATTCTATCTCGTTTTTTTTCTTTCTATTTATTAATTCATTTATTCCTTTCTGTTTTTACTTTATACACGGGTACAGTAGCAGCCTGAAGTCATGCTGAATGCAATCAAGAATAAGAAATTTAATCTTTCATGTGTGTATGTAAAGGATTGTCTTATTGCACATTCTAAGGCACTAGCGAATACCACTTTCGGTGTTTGTCAGCTTACATGTGTATATATTATATGTTATATATATATATATATATATAAGTAAAATAAATGGTCTCTTACATCGTATGACACTCTCACATGTGTGTGTGTGTGTGTGTGTGTGTGTGTGTGTGTGTGTGTGTGTGTGTGTGTGTGTGTGTGTGTGTGTGTGTGTGTGCGCCCGCGCGCGAGCGTATGTGTATATGTATGCGTCTATATGTCTGTGTGCATTCTAGTGGAAGTGCTTCACGTTAAAAATAGAAAACAAAATAAAAACATATATGACAAAATAAAATAAAAATAATTAAGAATAAATAAATTGCACCACAATACGCAAGAGGTCAAGAAATATTCGAAATATTATATCGTTTCACTAATCTAATCATTCAATTACTGTTAATGAAACCATGATTAAATTGTATAATTATGGAGTTTTATATTGTTTAATGAAAATATTAAATTATATTCAGTATAGGAAAAATAGTCCCCAGTGGATGTAAGATTTTATACATAAATTTATATTCATTTATTTTTATTTATTTACATTACACATATATTATATATATATATATATAATTATATATATATACATATATATATTCTTAATGATTGAGTGTAATATATTGTTGCCGTAGATCTCAACTAGAAGAAAGTTATTTCAGATTATCAAAATCACCGTAGCTTCAAATGTATGGTAATGTAATAATATGGAGATAATTATGTTGGTGTAATTCCTATATATCCATGGGTCATGTTCTCTTGTCTTTTGAAATTTACTACGTGGTACGTATGCTTCACAATTAATTTCTATTCCTTCCCCTTTCCATCTTGCTCCTTCCTTTTCTAGCAAATGTGTGATGATGTCAAAGACTTCCTGTGTTAAGTACAGGATGGCTCAAAAGTCACTGAGGTGGTTGTAGTTTGTGATGATTTCTTCATAAGTTGACCTTAGGTTTGACATGTAACCCAAACAAACTGGGAGAATTGATTATACTCAAAGAGAGACAGAACAGTTATTGAGGTAATCTTTCTATATCGTATCAAACTCACATGAATGTATTTCTAACAGTAAGGCAGTATGAAAAATCAAAACCCCTCAAAGACTTCTGGGTAACCCTGTATAATCATTTGAGGTTAGCAAGAACAAACTGAAACAATTTAAAACAAACTGAAACATTTTGAAATGAATTTAGAGTAATCACATTCGAAAAAAAAGATGGTATCAAGTCTTTTCTTCAAGGTAGTTAGAAGATCGGAAAACATTGTTGAAGACGAACAACTACAATCGTTTAATTTCAACGTTTCAAATCTTTATTAACAAGAGCAAAAAAGAGCACAAAGGAAGAAAGTAGCGTCAGTATATAAAGAGCTAGGGGGAGAATGAAAGAGACATATGAAAAAGAGCAGTCAAGATACCAGGAATAAAAACAAATGAAAAAGAGAAAAAATAAAAATAAAATTGATAAGAGAGAATTAAACAAGTAGACATCTTTCACGTCACGCTGAATAGACAGAGAAATGAATATGTGTAAAATTACGCGTACAAATATACCTTTTGTATGACGCGGGGGGGGCATTGTCTCTCTCTGAACACACTCACATGCAGAAGCTTGTGCACGTAGATACGTACACATAAACGTACACATAAACGCGCACACCACACGGATACGCACAAAGACACGTTCACACACATACGCGAACGTACCAAGTACACACAAACACACACACACACACACACACACACACACACACACACACACACACACACACACGCATGCATACATACACACACACACATGCATACACGCGCTAACAAACAAGCAAACATTCATGAAAGCAAGCAAGCAAGCAAACAGTAAATATACAAACAACAAACAACCAAAACAAGCAAACAAAGGTATACATCTGTTCACGATCTCGGAGGCAATATTCCCAACGAGTATCCTTGCCGGCTCGCGGTGCCGGGAAGCTTCAGCCATCCTCATTAGTCTTAGTGTTAACAAGGGGCAAGGGACTGGAGCCATTTTCCTCTTCCTCCTCTTCGTCCTCTTCCTCTTCCTCCTCCTCCTCCTCTTCCTCATTCTTCCCCGCTGTCTCCTCCTCTGTGGACTGGGTAGCTCCACATTTAAGTGGTGGGTGGACAACAAGACATGGTTTGGCTCATTCAGACGTACATGGAAGGTATACATACATACATACACATACATACATACATATACATACATACATGCATACATACATACAAACATACATACATGCATACAGATACACTATCATACAAGCAGAATACACAAAGCATACAGAACACTCGTACACATACAAACACACATACAAACGCAGACAAGAGGCAAGACAAGCAGACATACAAGACAACATAGATACACAACGCAAACCTTATAAAGCACACACAGACAAATCAGACACAAAGAAGAGACAATATACATACAAGACATACAGACACCTATATATACAAACACGGGGACACTTATGCATACATATACACGTACACTGCTCGAATATGCCAGCAGTCAAAACAGCAACAAGAACACAGAAAATAGATAAAAATAAATCAAATAAAAGAAACTTGAATCACAAGCCGACTGATATTACGGAATATTGCTTAGGTCTTCCTCGAACTGAATTCTTAAACTTCGAACTCAACTATACATTCCATCGGGAGCTCGGGAGGAACCTCGTTCACTTCGATAACCACGCGACAGTCGAAGTTCTCTCTGGAAGTGGTCTGCGTCTTCGAAGTAGCCTTCTAACGTGTCCAAGAATCCAAGAATACCTTGGAGCTCTCCGACCCTACTGTGACCCAAAATGCCTCTGGGAATTATGTTTACAGCAAAGGAAAATAAAAAGTTCCTTCGTTCCATTTTTATCATGTCTTTTCTAAACTGAGCTTTGACTCCAGTATTTACTTTTACGTCTGTACATACTACACATGAATATTTATATATCCGTATACATGCATATGTAAAAAACCATACCTATATACTTATACATGTATACAAAGAAACGAACATATGTATACATAAATTATATATTCATAGCTAGATAAATCTGTAATGTTTATATGATATACACATGTTTGTATGTGTGTGTGTGTGTGTGTGTGTGTGTGTGTGTGTGTGTGTGTGTGTGTGTGTGTGTGTGTGTGTGTGTGTGTGTGTGTGCGCGCGAGAGAGAGAGAGCATGTATGAGTGTTAGCGTGAGTGAGTGAGCGAGTGAGTAAGAATGCGTACGTGTGTGTGCGTACGTGTGTGTGCGTACGTGCGTGTGCGTACGTGCGTGTGCGTACACACATATATTACCAAACCTCTACTCACGTATATATATATTCTTATGCTTTCGGTCTGAAACGCCTTGACACACGAGGGGCAATTCATTACGGCTATTTTTCTTCTCCAAGTCACTGACTCATAACTTCTTCCACAAACGTCATTAATTAACAGCAGACGGCAAATCAGCTTCAAAAAGGCCAATGCTGGAAAATAATTGCAGTATTATTTATACGACATGTATTCGTATATCTACAATATAGTGTTAAGAAATAAAATTTTATATTATACAATTATATATATATATATATTATATATATATATATATATACTGTATATATATATATACACAATATACAGATATATATATATATACATATATACATATATATATATATACATACAATATACAGATATATACATATATATACATATAATATATATATATATACATATAATATATATATATATATATATATATATATATATATATATATATATATATATATATATATATATATTATATATATATTGCGTATCCTGCAACGATTACGATTGTCGTCCAAATAGTAAATAAAAAAAATTCTAACTGGGCCTAAGAAGATAATTCAACTTCTCGATAGGAAAGAAGCGAAAGAACCATTTATTGTTATCACACTAGAGGAGATACGATATTTGGCTTTGCTTTTCCGAATTCATGTCTAGCATCTTTTTCTTAAGCTAAAGGATTTACTGAAGACATTTTTATTGCTAATATATGAAATAGGATCATTCAGTATTAAACACCGAAGACCACGCCTTTTCTCTACTAATTTATGTATATATTCGTATTTTTTTGTAATGTATAAAATAGGACTATTTAGGGTTAAACACTGAATACCACGCTTTACCTCTATCAATCTATGTGTATACTCGTATTTTTTTGCTATTATATGAAATAGGGTTATTCAGTGTTAAACACTGAAGACCACGACCTCTCTCTTTCAGTCTATGTATAGATTCATATTAGAAGTTTCTTTCCCAATATAAGGGATGTAGCCAGACAAGACAAAACGCACGCGCGCACACACACACACACACACACACACACACACACACACACACACACACACACACACACACACACACACACAGCCACTCCTAATCGTCACCTATTTGTTTTCCTTAACTGAATAAAATCACCTGACGACATCAAACATATTTGAAGAACAAAACAGGTATTGAGTTTGTGATGCACTGAAAAATAGCAAATAAAAATCACAAAACAAGAGAACAGATAAAGAGGAAGAGGGGGAAGAGAGAAGAGAAGAAAAGAGTTAAAAGGGGAAACCAAGGGGGATGCCTGAATAGCTTAGAACACATTAATTGCAAAAACATTGCAACTAATTGGAAAAAAATTGCAATGAATTTGACTCCACTAATTGGGAATACCCTCTGTGAAGTACTTTGCAAGAAAACGCCCCCATTGTTGTCCCAGACCACATTAATTAAGTTATCAATGTTTAAAAACGTGAAACCTCTAATTACAATAAACATACAACACATCACACAAAAATCAAAGGTGAAAACAAAAGCGCACATACGCACGCGCACACACACACACACACACACACACACACACACACACACACACACACACACACACAGATCGGTCATATATGAGCTCTGAGCTCTCTTTCGGCAGGGAAATAGCTGTCGATCACGAGCCTAGCACATGATTGAAGACCATGGTGAATCACACGCCTGCACACAGATACTCAAACTATGCTGTCATAGAGTCTCGAACTCGGGACCCGAACTGAAGAATTTCAGTCATCTTACCTCACACCGGATACAAATGGAACAGAACCTACTATGCTCTGTCAGCTAGGAAGCTGTGCCGAGCACAACTGTAATCTGAATATCTGTGGTTTCACGTAACCCCGAACTCCATCAGCGGGTAAGATAACATTCGAGCGATGTTCTTATTCACTTTGTTCTTATACACAAGTAGGATGGTGGTGAGGTAAGGACGGAACGCGGTTATTTTCATGTGGTATTTTTAGTATTGCGTTTACATTAAATCTAGGGAAATATTGGTTGAGACGAAATGTTAGTGAATAAAGTTTTCTAATATTATATTCATTGTGTTTACCATTTTGTTATTCGTCTTCCATAATTCAAACCACACATACACATATCCAAACACCTAAATATCCACACCCACAAACATACACACGAACACACACACACACGAACACACACACACACAAACACACACACACACACACACACACACACACACACACACACACACACACACACACACACACACACACACACAAACACACCTGGATGTCAAAATATGTTGTCAGTGGTAGTGAAGCATTATACGACAACAATAATGACGTTAATCAGACAATAGTATTAGACATTTAAAAAAAAAAAAAAATCCGTTCTCTCTTGTAAGTATACAATCACACCAATGCTAATTAGTTAAAACGATTTTTATATAAATATCATTGTCCTGTTCACAAAGCACATTTCCTGAACTGTAATTGCCGCTGGATATGTTCAACTTTCGATTTATTTCTCATTAGGGGGAATAACTTTTGTTATCGTTTTGTTCAGTAATTTGTTGATTGATACACACACTCACGCACGCACTAACACACTCACGCACGCACTAACACACACACACGCACGCACTAACACACACACACACACACACACACACACACACACACACATATTAATATATATTACATATATATACAGTATATGTACACTAATGAATGTTGTATATTTCATACACCATCGTACATACACTGAAATTCACAAAACTAGAAATTACGCACATACATACACACACACACACACACACACACACACACACACACACACACACACACACACACACAACTTTCGATTTATTTCTCATTAGGGGGAATAACTTTTGTTATCGTTTTGTTCAGTAATTTGTTTATTGATACACACACGCACGCACGCACAAACACACACACGAACACACACACACACACACACACTCACACACACATATATATACATATATATATATATATATATATATATATATTATATATAATTATATATATATATATATATGTGTGTGTGTGTGTGTGTGTGTGTGTGTGTGTGTGTGTGTGTGTGTGTGTGTGTGTGTGTGTGTGTGCACTAATGAATGTTGTATATTTCATATATCATCATACATACACTAAGATACACAAAACTAGAAATTACACACATACATACACGCATACACACACACAGACACACACAGACAGACACACACACACACACACACACACACACACACACACACACACACACACACACACACACACACACACACACACACACAGACACACAGACACACACACACACACAAACTATCTTGTACCACAACAAAGACCAACTTTCCCACTTTGAGTTACTTGGCCACACAGAGGCAATTTTATAAAGCTGTGGATTTCAGGAGAACATTGTTTTTTCTCCTTCCCAGTCCAATAAAATCACCTGGTAACAAATAAAACTACAATGGGAACAAAAACAGATGACTTAAGTCATAACGCACACTTTATTAGCTTCAATATTTCACCCGAAGTCGAACAATATCTGTACCGTCCCCCTCGGAGATTTAAACTCGAATTGGAAAAGAATATATATACATAAATAAATAAAATAAAAATAAATAAATAAATGGAAAAAAATTAAAAACAAAATATAAATAAAATAAATATGAAAATAAGATAAAAATATAAGGATAAAATAAAATAAAATAAAATAAAACAAAATAAAAAACAAAATAAAGTTTAGAATATCAGGTTTCTTTGAGACATAATTACTTGAGAAAGAAGAAAAAATAATGCGGGAATAAAATTTGTAAGAAAACAGTGTAAAATACAAATTAAGTATAAAGAGAAAGGAAGCATTAAGAACTAAAAATTCTAATTAAAAAAAAAAAACTTTTATTAGAACAAGGGAATTGTAAAAAAAGTTTATAATTACTAAAAAATAATACTTATTGAAACGAAAATTGCGAATAGCGGAAAGTCTTCACAGAGAATTAGTTACAAAAATAGAAATTAAATATAATGAAATAAAATGCATCAAAGGCAATGTACTTAGAATGAGACAACTTAAAGTTCACAGTACGCGATACAAATTTGAATTAAAAAATATATATGTCATACAGAAACATAAATGGGAATATAAAAACGATAAATCTAAAAAAAAAAAAAAAAAATGATAATGACGAGAAAAATTATCACAATAATGGAAAGGCGGATACAAACACACATACATCCAACAGAGTAATAACAGATGATAAAGATATGGTTTAACGTCACAAACTTCCACCCATCGGGAGGCTAGGACGATGCCCCTTACAGTGGAATAGCATGGAATCTAATAAACCATGCCCTTGATTAAACTTCGCCGGTGGCGGGGTTCGATCCGCCATCCTCTGAGCCTTTGCCGCAACTAACGACGCCCTAACCCACTCGGCTATTGAGCTTCCTAATACAGCTAACTAATAACTGAGGATATTACAATTAAATCTTATATCAGATACGATAAATATACTATTACAGAAGTCAAGTAAGAAACATACAAAGAATGACAGGAATGTGTGTGTGTGTGTGTGTGTGTGTGTGTGTGTGTGTGTGTGTGTGTGTGTGTGTGTGTGTGTGTGCGTGTGCGTACGTGTGTGTGTTTCACCATGGTTTTGGATCACGTGTTGGACTGGTGATCAACAGCTATTATCCTTCTTGATGAGAGCTCAGAGCTCGTATATGACCGAGCTATGGGTAATACTCTGAACTTCACACACACACACACACACACACACACACACACACACACACACACACACACACACACACACACACACACACACACACACACACACACACACACACTCCCCGCCCTCGAGGGTTGAAGTAACGGCTCGCAGCGCAGCGATACTGAAATTATTTCAATCCTGGTCGGGATTTGAACCCGGACCGCTAGGGAGTAGCGGTTGCGAACGCTACCACTACGCCGTCGAGCCGTTTGTGTGTGTGTGTGTGTGTGTGTGTGTGTGTGTGTGTGTGTGTGTGTGTGTGTGTGTGTGTGTGTGTGTGTGTGTGTGTGTGTGTGTGTGTGTGTGTGTGTGTGTGTGTGTGTGTGTGTGTGTGTATGCGTGTGTTGCAAGACTTCTCGTCGTTGCAATGCGAGCTGTTGCAGAGGGAGACATGGAGGAACTGGCTAATAAAAACAAGGACAGGGGTTCTGAACAACAGAAAAATCGACATAATTATTATTGTCAAGATGCAAAAGTGTTAGCAACGGCGCGCTTGCGGGAGAGGGAAGAGACGCGAAGCGAAGCGAAGCAAAGACAACAGAAGAGAAGGGGACGGATAAGGAAGGACAGGGAAGGGGAGAGGCGAGAGAAGTAGAAAACAAGAAAATGGAATGGGTAGGAGGAAGAGAAAGGAAGTTCGGAGAAATTTTTGGAGTGGATTCCTCCTGGTAGGAGGCCGGTAGGAGGCCGGTAAGAGGCCGGTAAGAGCCCGATAGGAGGCCGGTAAGAGCCCGATAGGAGGCCGGTAGGAGGCCGATAGGAGGCCGGTAGGAGGCCGGTAGGAGGCCGGTAAGAGGCCGGTAGGAGGCCGGTAAGAGGCCAGTATGAGGCCAGTATGAGGCCGGTAGGAGGCCGGTAAGAGGCCGATAGGAGGCCGGTAAGAGGCCGATAGGAGGCCGGTAAGAGTCCGATAGAATACCGGTAAGAGTCCGATAGAATGCCGGTAAGAGGCCGGTAAGAGGCCGGCAGGAGGCCGGTAGGAGGCTCATAGGAGGCCGGTAGGAGGCCGGTAGGAGGCTGATAGGAGGTTGGTAGGAGGCCGGTAGGAGGCCAATAGGAGGACGGTAGGAGGCCGTAGGAGGCCGGTAAGAGTCCGATAGAAGGCCGGTAAGAGGCCGGCAGGAGGCCGTAGGAGGCTGATAGGAGGCCGGTAGGAGGCTGATAGGAGGCCGGTAGGAGGCCGGTAGGAGGCCGGTAGGACGCCCTAGGAAACGATAGGGACAGGAAGTGGAAGAACCTGCTGAAGAAAGAGGAGGGAAATTACAAGAAATAATTAGAGACGAGGATTTCCGGGACAGAGGGGACCTTGGGCGAAGAGTCGTAGAGGCCGGACAATGTCAGGCATAGCTTACCTTGCGTCTTGTGAGAAAGAAAGAGTAAGGTAAAGAACGATAGAGAAGAGGGAAGAAGAGAAGAGAGAAAATAAGGGAAGAGGTTTAGAGAGGGGGAGAGAGAGAGGGACAGAGAGTGGAGAGAGAGTGGAGAGAGAGTGGAGAGAGAGTGGAGAGAGAGTGGAGAGAGAGTGGAGAGAGAGTGGAGAGAGAGTGGGGAGAGAGTTGAGAGAGAGAGAGAGAGAGAGAGAGAGAGAGAGAGAGAGAGAGAGAGAGAGAGAGAGAGAGAGAGAGAGAGAGAGAAAGGGGAATGAGAGATATGGGGGAGAAGAGAGAAAGGGAGGAGGAGAGAGGGGGAGAAGGAGAGGGAGAAAGAGAAAGAGGGAGAAAGAGAAAGATGGAGAGAGAGAAAGAGAGAAAAGGGAGAGAGAGATAATCAGTAGTTACTCTACATTAATTTGTCCCTTTCTTCGACCCAGAAACTAGATTTAACTGATACTTAAACTAGATTGGAACGAATTAGTTGGATTTTTTTTTTTTTTTTAACAAAAGGTGGACGTGATGACGAACAAAATCTCTTGGCTTTGGCTTAAGTGAAGAGGGAAAAACTCTCTGTACGAAAGGTTTTGTTTTTATTTTATTTTATTTGTTCATTTTATTATTTCTATTTTACTTATCTTTTTTTTTTTATTAATTTCTTGTTCTATTTATTTTATCTATTTGAGTCGTGTTCACATTCCTTTATACTCTTGGATTTATTTGTTTATTTTTCTTTTCTTTTTCTTTTTTCCTTTGTAATCTTCAGTTTTGTTTCCGTTTTACACTCACAGGAATTAATGTATTTTTTGTGGTAAATTTTGTTTTCGAAAAAAAAAAACATGAAAGGCTTACAATTTCTTGGGGAATTCCCGCAATTTTTTTTTTTTTCAGAACTCTTGCCTTTCATTTGTTTTGCCGACTTTCGACTTTGCTGTAAAGTAAAAATTATTAGTGTTTAAAAAAAAAGTGCGATTTTAATTCTGCTACAATGGAAGGAATTTATTTTTCTTCATTGCTGAAGAAGCGTTACATAATGTTAAAGTAAAAATCATTATTGTTTAAAAACAAGTGTGATTTTAATTCTGCTAGAATGGAAGGAAATTATTTTTCTTCATTGCTGAAGAAGTGTTACATTATGTTTTATACTGCCACTATACTACATAAAAAAGTTTGATTTGTTTCTTATAATCTTTGTCATTTATTCTTTTTATTCTGTGAAGTATATTCTCAAATATGTAAGTTCGCGTTTGCGTTTGCGTGTGTACGTGTGCGTGCGTGTATATATATATGCGTGTGGGCGTGAGAAATAAAACATGTAATGTCCATGTTCCTATACGATACATAATTCGTAATATATAAATAATACGCAACATGTAGTACAAAGAACACAACACATGCATTAGATATACATTATACACTTTACACACACACAATATTATATATATATATATATATAATATATATACGCAACATATATATACAAAGAACACAACACATGCATTAGATATACATTATACACTTTATATACACACATATATACACATATACATACAGATATATATATACACATATACATACACACACATATATATACACATACACATACACACAGATATATATATACACATATACATACACAAATATATATATACACATATACATACACACACACATATATATACACATATACATACACACATATATATACACATATACATACACACATATATATACACATATATGCACACACACAAACACATATATACACACACACACACAATGTATACACATACATACACACATACATGTATACACATATACATACACACACACATATATATACACATATACATACACACATATATATACACATATACATACACACATATATATACACATATACATACACACACACATATATATACACATATACATACACACACACACACACATTAAATATATATTTACATATATATCAGTATAATATCTAAAATCGAGGTCTCTCACCACCGAGAAAAAAAAAAGAAAAAAAAAAAGAGGCCTTCATGATGTTAGGCAAAGACGTCAACTTTTGCAAAAGTTGAGAAGAGGTTATAACCCGAGCTGCCCAGCCGCCATCCCGAGCGTATTTTGTTTATTGGGCTCAAGGTGACAAAGATCAGCCTCAACTTTATTTTACGACGTGAGAACACTTTGCTAATCTTTCTCTGTCACTCGACGGCGTCCGTAAGCAGCTGGAAGGAATTCTACCCCGTGAAGGGTCAAGATGGTGTACTGTGCGATAATATATTATATATATATATATATATATATATATATATATATATATATATATATATATATAAATTATATATATATATAAATTCGATGTGAAGATATATATATATATATATATATATATATATATATGTTGTAAGCATGGTCGCTAACGTCTTGCCCTCGTGATTTTCGACGCACGGGTCAGGGTTTGTATCCCATGCGGAGCTTCTAAAAATGTTCATATATATATATATATATATATATATATAATATATATATATATATATATATATATATATATATATAATGAGACTTGTTAACCCATTGCCGGAGAATGGGATGGACAGAAAATATATATATTTCGACAACTATCTGTGGTCCTCTTCTTTCTGCTGAGGAGGACCACAGATAGTGGTCGAAATATACAGATTTTCTGCCCATCTTATCTTATTCTCCAGCAGTGGGTTAACAAGTCTCATTTTACATTATACCTTCCTTATATATATATATATATATATAGTGAAATACAGTAACATCTAAAATAATGACGTAATTTATATTCTAGATTATCTGATAAACTTCTCCAGGACGAATAAAATAGACTGGCGCCTATTGGAACATACGTGTGATCCAAAAACCGGTTTACACTCTCAGATACTTCACAGCTATTGGCATCTTTATAGTATTTGTTCCGACTGTCTCCAAGCAATTTCATTAAGCTGATGGGACATTTCTGTAGAGAGAAGGTTTAGTATTTGATAGCTCTTCAATTTCATTTTTCTTTTTGTGTGATGCAATGCGAGTACTTCCTAGTTCCCCCGGGTCCCTCAGAGTGTCTGTATCCTTGTGTCTGTGTGTGTGTGTGTGTGTGTGTGTGTGTGTGTGTGTGTGTGTGTGTGTGTGTGTGTGTGTGTGTGTGTGTGTGTGTGTGTCTATGTCTGTGTCTGTGTGTGTGCTTATCTATGCCTGTCTGTGTGTGTGTGCTTGTGCTTGTCTATGTCTGCCTGTCTGTGAGTGTCTGCCTGTTTGTGTATGTTTCTGCCTGTGTGTCTGCTTGTCTGTATATGTGTCTCTTGTCTATGTGTGTGTGTCTGCTTGTCTATGTGTGTGTGTCTGCTTGTCTATTTGTGTGTGTCTGTTTGTCCGTGTCTGTTTGTCTGTGTGTGTCTGCTTGTCTGTCTGTCTGTCTGTGTGTGTCTGCTTGTCTGTGTGTGTCTGCTTGTCTGTGTGTGTCTGCTTGTCTGTGTGTGTCTGCTTGTCTGTGTGTGTCTGCTTGTCTGTGTGTGTCTGCTTGTCTGTGTGTGTCTGCTTGTCTGTGTGTGTCTGCTTGTCTGTGTATGTCTGCTTGTCTGTGTGTGTCTGCTTGTCTGTGTGTGTCTGCTTGTCTGTGTGTGTCTGCTTGTCTGTGTGTGTCTGCTTGTCTGTGTGTGTCTGCTTGTCTGTGTGTGTCTGCTTGTCTGTGTGTGTCTGCTTGTCTGTGTGTGTCTGCTTGTCTGTGTGTGTCTGCTTGTCTGTGTGTGTCTGCTTGTCTGTGTGTGTCTGCTTGTCTGTGTGTGTCTGCTTGTCTGTGTGTGTCTGCTTGTCTGTGTGTGTCTGCTTGTCTGTGTGTGTCTGCTTGTCTGTGTGTGTCTGCTTGTCTGTGTGTGTCTGCTTGTCTGTGTGTGTCTGTGTGTGTCTGCTTGTCTGTGTGTCTCTGCCTGTACGTCTGTCTGCCTGTCTGCGTTTTCTGTCTGTCTATATGCGTCTCTCCGTCTGCCTGTCTTTGTGTCTGTCCCTAATTTGGGGACTTCTTTCTCTCCTACAAACTTCAGATATTGGTCCCCCCCCCCCTGTGCCCCCCCCAAAAAAAAAGCCCAAGAGAAAACTCGGAGTGATTACCACGTTTATACCCAAAGTTTACATCTTATGAATTTTCATCCACCTCTTATGAATACAGGCAACGTCACATAACCCTCTAGAGTGACATGCCAAGTTGACCCCAGAAGTACCGGGTGACAGTCGTCTACGACTTCAGGCTGCTTCCAGGCTATTTCATTCATTCCCGTGGTTCCTTCTCTGTAGTTTAGCGTTTACAATCCGTCTCGCTCCACCCCTTCATTACCGCGTGTTATCTAGTCATTTAAGCTGACGTTACATTACTCAATTCCGTGGAATCCTTTCTGTACCAGACGTGATTTTGATTTCTTGAACATGGGCACGTGATTTATATAATTTATTCTGAATTTCGTCGGGTAATTTTATTCATTCCAGTGGGACTAGATAGCTCGATAGTCTGGTTCAAGAAGAAAATAGACAAAAAGTGGCTTCCGAACAGAATGGTTAACAAATGGAATAGACTTAGTAACCATGTAGTTAGCGCTGAAATTATTGGTCTTAACGAAAGATTAGATAACTGTATTGATATAGATAACAGATGGTAAGGAACATGGAACTGCCTAGTGTAGGTCTTATGGTCTCTTGCAGTCTCCTGCATTATGCTCTTAACCACAGATATTACAAAGGATTACAAAGGCGGAGCATGCCGAGAGGAGACCTTTTGGTCCATATCTAGGTCGGATGCGAAAACAAATCATAATAATAAATGAATAAATAAGAACTATAATGTAAATAACAAATGAAATACATGAATAAATGCATAGGTATAGTTAGATAATAAAAAAACAGGTAAATAATAAATAAACTTGGTTTAAGAAGGAGATAGGCAGGAATTGGCTTAGCAAAAGAGAGGTTAACGAACAGAGTAGACCTAGTAACCATTTAGTGATCATTGAGACTTGGTTGTTTTAAGAAAAGACTAGATACCTTTATGGATGGGGTTGATAGGTGGTAATGGACACGGAACTACCTAGTTTAGGCCTTATGGTCTCTTGCAGTCTTCCCCGACTTTTATGTTTTAATGGCAGCCCGTTTTGAACTAAGCCTATTTCATAGTTTAATAAAATCACCTGGCGACAGCCTTAACAAGCCCCCATTGATCTACGCTACCGTGCTAAAGGTGACACGAAGCTGAGAGTGCCAGTGCCAGTGGCAGGATACTTGTGGCACTGAGGAAGTCGAGTGTCGTGCGGTTGACATGTGGCTCCTATGCAATAATACGTGGGAGGATGCTTACGGCATATAAACTCATATCAATGCCTTGCGATCCGCCCAGAACTCGCTGAAGATGTATACAAAGATCAAGAGGAAGACAAATAGACAGGAGAGAGAGAAGAGATAGACAGACAGACAGACAGAGACGGAGAATAGACATATAGGTGGGCAGACTGGAAGATATAAAGGATAGACAGATTGGCAGGTAGACAGGCAGACATAGGAAGTCAAACATACCAAACAAAAAGACGGACGAACTGAAATGTAAACACAAACAGAGACAGAAGAATAGATGGACAGAGGCATCCGGACAGAAATATAGACCATCACAAATAGAGACAGACAGGCAGGCAGACGGACAACCAGGAACGTACAGAAGATGAATGGACAGAAACAGACAGGCATACAGACAGACTGTAACCTTAGACACAGGGGAAGAGATTAAACTCATTTCGAGCTTACAGGTATATTGGTTAACAGCCTCATTACGTCATGTGACTTTAATATCGATTTAGCCCATCGCCTTCGAAGACACCGCAGTTTCACTTTTCCATCAATGTTGTAATCGAACATTTAAACTACAACAAATTCATTCAGATAAGGACATTCCTTCCACGGTGGGGAGGTGGAGGGGACGGACAAACATGAACAATGAATATGACCTCAAATAGAAACTTTTGTGACACCCCTACGGATCAGAGTTACATAGTATTCTTTTGTGACCAAAGATGAATCTCCACTTGAAGAAGGATACTGATTATTTAACTTACACTGCCGCCTCCTATCTGCTATCTTCCCTGAAACTCTCGCATATTATCTCTATGAGCAGGAAAAAGTAAAAGAGGAGAAAGAGGAAGGAAAAGAGGAAGAGATGGAAAGTGAAGAAAAGGAGGAAGGAAAGGAGGTGGAAGAAGGAAAGGAAGAGGAAGGAGAAGAGGGGGGAGGAAGAGGAAGGAACAAAGGAGGAGAGGAGGGAAAGAGGAGGAAGAAGAGGAAGGAAAAGAGGAGGAAGAAGAAGAGGAAGGAAAAGAGGCGGAAGAAAAAGAGGAAGGAAAAGAGGAGGAAGAAGAGGAGGGGAAAGAGGAGAAAGAAGAGGAAGGAAAAGAAGAGGAAGGAAAAGAAGAGGAAGGAAAAGAGGAAGGAAAAAAGGAAGGAAAAGAGGAGAAGGAAGAGAGGAGAAGGAAGAGAGGAGAAGGAAGAGAGGAGAAGGAAGAGAGGAGAAGGAAGAGAGGAGAAGGAAGAGAGGAGAATGAAGAGAGGAGAATGAAGAGAGGAGAAGGAAGAGAGGAGAAGGATGAAGGAAAATTAGTAAGAAAAAAGTTATTTTTGTAAAAGAGGGTGAATAAAAGGAAAAGAAAAAGGATGAGGAAAAAGCGTGGGAAGAAGAGGAGGAGGAAGAGGAGGAGGAGGAAGAGGAGGAGGAAGAGGAAGAGGAAGAGGAAGAGAAGGAGGAGGAGGAGGAGGCGGAGGAGGAGGAGGAGGCGGAGGAGGAGGAGGAGGCGGAGGAGGAGGAGGAGAAGGAAGAGGAAGAGGAGGAGGAGTATGTGGAGTTCGCATCTCTCTTGACTCCCATCTGTCTAGGATGGAACCAGAGAGCCTGAATACTCAAGAGAAGGCGAATAATTGATTACTTATCTTGGTTCATGACTTCGGTCGTCCGTGATGTTTCTTACTATCCACCTACATCTCGTTCCTGCATTGAATTCTCTCTTCCATTGGTTATTTTCTCTTAGATTTGTTTCCCTTTTTATCCTGCCAAGGCTATCCTAGATTAAATTTTCTTCTCTGTTGGATATTTATGCTACCTACATCTCGTTCCTGCATTGAATTCTCTCTTCCATTGGTTATTTTCTCTTAGATTTGTTTCCCTTTTTATCCTGTCAAGGCTATCCTAGATTAAATTTTCTTCTCTGTTGGATATTTATGCTAGTTTCTCCTATCTAGTTTATTTCCAGATATAATGGTACTGAGTTGAGCTCTTTTCTTTTATTATTTTCTTCCATTTGTATTCCATTCCAAATTTACCAAAAATTTCCTACAGTCAATTATTTCCTTTAATTATATATCTATTTTCTTTTCCGATTCTATTTCTTAGCAAAGTTTTTTTTACATTAAGATATTTTACATCTTCCTTAAAGTTGTCATGTTTCTCTAATCGTTATTTCACTATTCTTAAATAAAAAAAAATCACAAATGAACTTTTAAAGTTAGATTTGTTCGGTTGTTTTTTACCTTCTCCAGTTATCGTCTTTGTTCTTTGTTATGTCTTTGTTCTTTGTTATGTCTTTCTCCCTTTTCATTTGTACCCATTTATTGCCTTTATTCGTTCTCAATACACAGGCCATTCTTTACCTGCCATAATTTTCCTACATTCAACTTTGCAGCTTCTTCTTCCACTTTCTTCTTTTATTCTTATCAGTGTTCATATTATATCAAAATCAGCTTCCTCTCCCCCGTTTTTTATCTTCTTTTGTTTGTTCCCTTTGTTCCTTTCATTTCTTTGCCAAAGTTTTCCTATTTCCGCTCTCGCTCATGATGGCTTCTGTTTCCCGCCTCCCTTTTCTTCCTCACATCCTCTCCAATTCTCTTTTGTTCCCAATTTTTTTTCTCTAAATTTCACTCTGATTAATTCCTGCCTTCTGCCCTGCCTGTTATGACCTTTTTCCTTTCTCTTCTCTATTTCCCTCTTTTGTTGCCCTGTCGGACTTCCCTTTCCCCCTCTTTCCTTCTTCCCTTCTACACCCGCGTCTTCGTTCCCCTAATTCGGTTCTTTTTGTTCTTCCTTTCTTTCCCCCTCTCCTTTCTTTCCCCTCACCCTTCTTTATCGCTTCTCCCTTCTCCCCTCCTCTTCTTTTGTTCTCCTTGCATCTCTTTTCGTATCCATCTCCTGTCCCCTCTTTTCCTCCCTCACACTTCTTCTCTTCCCCTCTCTTTCTCCACCAATTCATTCTTCCCCCTCCTTTCCCCATTCTTCTTGCTCCTTTGTGAGCATCTCCCCCCCCCGACTCGCTTTCCCCCCTTTTTTCCATTCCTCCTTTCTTCTCTTAATTATCCAACCTTCTCCTCTCCCATCTACACCTCCTCTTTGTCTATCTCCCTTTCTCCCCCCCCTTATTACTCTCTCCCTATCTTCTCATTGCATTTCACTCGTCTTACTTCATTTTACTTCCCCACCACCACCTTCTCACCCACCTCCCTTCCCTCTCGCCTGATATAAATTCTTCATCTTCCCCCCTCCCCCTCTCTACCCCGCCTCCCCGTATACTATATTGACTGCATGATTTATGGAAGTAATATATAATTTAGGGACTTTGGTCACACCTCTACGGACCAGAGACACGCAGCATTATGACTGGAAACTGATCTTCATTCAAATGGTTATCAATTCAATTATCCTTCTATCCTACCACTCTCTCTAACTCTCTACATCCATCTCTTTGCTACAATATATCCTTCAAGGATGGAGGCGATTTTTACTGCGGACAAAATACTCTCTCTCTCTCTCTCTCTTTCTCCCTCCTTTCTATCTCCTGTATTACCCAATCCCCACATACAATTTCCTTCCAGTATTCTCCTCCCCTACCTCCCTTCCCCTTCCTCCCCTTCCTTTCCTCTCCCTCCCCTTCCTTCCCTCTTCCTCCCCTCCTTTCCCATTCACCTTTACCCTCTCTTTTCCCCTCTACTGCCCTCCCCTCGTATCTAATTCTCTACCTCTCTCTCTTCCCTTCCCCTCCACTTTCCCCTTTTCTCGTAATTCCTTTGATTTCTTTCCTTCATTTTAATTGCACACACACACACACACACACACACACACACACACACACACACACACACACACACACACACACACACACGCGCGCGCGCGCGCGCGCGCACAGACCTACCCAGAGATCGGCAAATAATGAGCTCTGAGCTCACTGCCGTAGGGTGGTGTCTGGCTGTCTCGACAGAGACTGCAGCAGATCCGAGGTGAACATACACACACACACACACACGCACGCACACACACACAATGAAAATATGCTTCCAGAAAATTATCTATAGCAAAGATGCTGAAATAAATCATGAAATGGAAAATAACGAAGAAACAATCCATTATATTGATAAGATGTTTATGCATTTTAATATTAAATTTTTAAATAATTTATTTCATCACTTCCACATACTGTCTAAGCAGCTAGGAAAAATATTATTCTAATTCAAGAATAAATCTAGATCCAAACAGCTCGAGGCCAGTGTTCATTTTCTAGTCTAAGTACTTAGATATAATCTTTGAGACCTTGAAATCTGTATCAAAGCCACACAGAGAATTCACTTTTTTTTTAAGAAAATTTGGTTTAATTTTTTTTATTCGATGTTTAAATTATTTATTTCGTATATTATCACTTATTTTGCTTTTGGCTGTATCCTTTCAGACTGGTTCTGTGTCGTTAATGAGCACTGACGAACAAACGGAAGCAGCGTATTCCAAATGTGGTTGAATCAGTGGTCTATATAATTGTTTGATAATAGACACAAACGCGCACGCACACACACACACACACACACACACACACACACACACACACACACACACACACACACACACACACACACACACACACACACACACACACACACACACACACAAATGCGTGCACAGTATATGTGTGTGTGTGTGTGTGTGTGTGTGTGTGTGTGTGTGTGTGTGTGTGTGTGTGTGTGTGTGTGTGTGTGTGTGTGTGTGTGTGTGCGTCTGTGTTCGTATGTATGTGCGTTCGTGTGTGCGTTCGTGTGTACGTTCGTGTGCACGTTCGTGTGCACGTTCGTGTGCACGTTCGTGTGTACGCTCGTATCATCGTTAGAGTCTTTATGTATACGATTGTGTTCATGTACGCATGTGCGTGTGTCTGCGTGTGTGTCTGTATGCGCCTGCGTCCATGTATATGTTCACATGTGCGATCATGTGTACGTTCGTATGTAAAGTATATTCACATGTGCATATAGGTAACCTTCATTCTTCGTTCATGTGTACGTTCGCGTATACGTTCGCGTGTGCCTAAGCGCACACGTTCATGTGCACACGCATATGTGCACGTTCATATGTACACGCATGTGCACGTTGATGTGTACACGCACATGTGCACGTTCATATGAACACGCACATGTGCACGTTCATACGTACACGCAAGTGTGCACGTTCATGTGTATACGCAAGTGTGCACGTTCATGTGTACACGCACATGTGCACGTTCATGTATACACGCACATGTGCACGTTCATGTGTACACGCAAGTGTGCACGTTCATGTGTACACGCATGTGCACGTTCATGTGTACACGCATATGTTCACGTTCATACGTACACGCAAGTGTGCACGTTCATGTGTATACGCAAGTGTGCACGTTCATGTGTACACGCAAGTGTGCACGTTCATGTGTACACGCAAGTGTGCACGTTCATGTGTACACGCATGTGCACGTTCATGTGTACACGCATATGTTCACGTTCATGTGTACACGCACATGTGCACGTTCATGTGTACACGCACATGTGCACGTTCATGTGTACACGCACATGTGCACGTTCATGTGTACACGCACATGTGCACGTTCATGTGTACACGCACATGTGCACGTTCATGTGTACACGCACATGTGCACGTTCATGTATACACGCACATGTGCACATTCGTGTGCGCACTCTTGTGTACGCACACACGTGTGCGTGTGTGAAGCCTTCCGCGTTTGGAATTATTCCTAAGTAGACCTTGAGAGGATAAATATTAATTATTTTTTCTTGAACTTGCAAGAGCAATTAATTAAAGGTCACACGCGCGTATGTGTGTGTGCGAGCCTTTAAACCAAAGAAATACATTTTTGATTTCGACATTTCTTCTTTAAGAAAAAAAAAGAAGAAGAAGAAAAAGTCTCTAAGCGTAAGTGGAAGTCAAACGTAATTAGGAGGAGTGATGTCTAGACGCTTAGGAGTTCTCAGCTTGAATGCAAATATCCCATAAAACATCGCCTCTACTTTCCTAACATTTCATTAATCAAACCTAAGAGACTAACTTGATTAATCCTTTTTTATAGGGGGGGGGGGAGTGAGGATATTGCGAATGGCGTGTGTAAAAAAAAAGGACACCCCTTTAGTTACAGAACTTTGATAGTGTTTTCTTTCAAAATAAAAAATGCCAAATAGAATCGTCTAACGTTAGCCAGAATAAAATGTCTGAAATAAGTCACACAATGCAGCTAGCTTGTGATTTACTTGGCTGAATAAAATTGCACGTCGGCAGCCACAAGCATGTTAAGAATGTTACCAAGTGTATTTTTTAATAAACTATCGAATTACTTCCGTCCTTTTTTTAATTTTCTTTGCGTAGAATCACACGACGTTAGCCTGAACAAAATTCATAATGCATGTAATATGAAGACTTTCGTAAAGCGAGTCAAGACGTTCGTAAGTCGAGTCAAAACTTTCGTAAGTCATATAAAAAAAATCGCAAGTCGTGTCAAGGTTTTCATAAATCGAGTCAAGGCGTTCGTAAGTCGAGTCGAGGCATTCGTAAGTCGAGACAAGGGGTTCGTAAATCGAGTCAAGGCGTTCTTAAATCGAGTCAAGGCGTTCTTAAATCGAGTCAAGGCGTTTGTAAGTCGAGTCAAGGAGTTCGTAAATCGAGTCAATGCGTTCGTAAGGCGAGTCAAGGCGTTCGTAAGTCAAGTCAAGGAGTTCGTAAATCGAGTCGTAAATCGAGTCAAGGCGTTCGTAAATCGAGTCAAGGCGTTCGTAAGGCGAGTCAAGACGTTCATAAATCGAGTCAAGGAGTTCGTAAATCGAGTCAAGGCGTTCGTAAATCGAGTCAAGGCGTTCGTAAATCGAGTCAAGGCGTTCGTAAATCGAGTCAAGGCGTTCGTAAGTCTAGTCAAGACGTTCATGAATCAAGAATTTTGTAAACCAAGACTTTCGTAAATCGAGTCATATCTGTTTTGTTGTCAGGTCACCAACAGACCCTTCACACTCTGTCCACCATTCTGTAAACTGGCAACAGCTTTAATATTCATCGTTAGTTGTGGAAGCTGCGTCTATTATTCAGGAGCATTGCCCGTAGTGTATTGTATATCACGCGTACATTACACACTGCACAATATACGGTATTATATATACGGTGCACGGTAAAAAAATAAACTATGTAAAGGTTACATGATAACATTCGGGGTTTTTGCCTTTATATATATTTTCAGTATATTATTTTCGTAACTTATTTTATCTAATCCTTTTCTTGTTCACTTATTCATCGTTCATTTATATACCAGTTTAATAATTTTACTTATTCATATATCTATTATCTTCATAAAAAACGGGAAGACTTCTTTTGGTATATAGATTAATCTATTACTGGTAAAATACTCGGATTTGACCTTGTTTCATATGTGGATCCCTACACTCCATCCCTTCTCCCGCTCCCTCCAACAAAACTCTTACCTTCTCCTTAATCCAGGTGATGTAAGTACTGGGCAGAAGCGTAGTAGCTTGTTCATTTATTCACTTATAATTCATTTATTCTTTATTTTCCAGTTTACCACTTCTCAATTAATTTGCATATCCATACAATGATTTACCATTTGACCCTTCAGCTCTCTATATACAAAATGAAATTTTCTGCTTCTCATTATGACTCTCAGCTGATTCATTTATCAATTCTTTTTTTAAACAAACTAATCAAATGAGATGGGATTTAAGCTGAGCAGTTTCCTTTAACATTAATAGAATCACTCGACGTCTGCTAGAATAAACGTGTTAAATTCACAAGAGAGTTGTTACAAGTTAGTTACAATCGGCTGCAGTGGCTAACTATGGTAACAGAAGACCTCTCTATCCATAAGGAGGTCGGACGTGGAATAAAATCTAAATAAAAAATTACGCCAAAACCTAAGAAGTGATTTATAACATGCAAAAAATGAGTAAATAAACAAGATAATGAAAAAATGAATAAACTAAAAGTTAATATATAGGTAGATAGATGAACGAAAAATATAAAATATAGGTATATATTCATGTATCTATACATGTATCTATACATGTATGTATAAATGTATGATGAAGGTGGAAAAAGAAGTCACGGGTCTAGTTCCGAGTTTTTGAGTTTATTCCTGACCGGTTTCGCTCTATGCTTGTCACAATGTCCCAGTATACATGTATATGAAAGCACATGTGTATGTATATGTATACATTTGTGTGTGTATATGTGTATGTGTGCACGTGTTTGTACGTACATGTGTATATATGCACATGTGTATATATGTATGTATATGTATTAATGTATGTATGTATCTATGTAATGTACGTATGTATGTAATGTATGTATATGTATTAATGTAGTTTCATCATTGCTCGTCTTTAACCTTGGACGTGCCCAACAAGGGTTCAACAGAACCTCCCTCCCGTTTCTCAAATCTCATCTTGATCTGTTGAACGCATTCACATAATTAAAGAATTTCTTTTTAATAAGATACAAAAGAGATCCTGAGGTACTGTTGTCCTTCCAAACAGAAATGTTGGCAAGCGAGAGAAACACACACACTTCATATGTTTGTTTCCATCTACCCCAAAGCCAGGGAAACGTTCCTTGTCTCAGCAACGTTTCCTTTGTTCCACGAGAGGAACGTTGAGGAACAGGTTACACACGTCACCTTAATTAAACGTTGTCTTGTTTTCTTACTGAAGTTGGTATTCTTCGAGTAGATAAAATCGCTAGACGGTAGACTCTTACCTTTGGGGTAGAATGTTTCCTTTGGTGTAGGAAAGATGCACGGGATAGTCTTCTCACTATAACTTAACTATATTAATTCTATTATGCCTGTCGTCAAGTGACTTTATTCAGATAACATGAGTAGTTAACTTACAGTTTTGACCCCCATTTACTCTCGTGTCTATACCTCAACTTACTTTTTTATGTGATAACAAGCAATGATAAAATACAAAATTAGTTTTAGATCTCTTGTACTCGCCTCCAAGTTTAACCATACCAATACAACGTGGAGATTCTGTTGTATAAAACAACTTCACTTACAAGATTTCTAGCAATACACTAAAACATGACACACACACACACACACACACGCACGCATGTGCGCACGCACATGCACACACACACATCCCGCACGCACACGCATAATGAAAATCGTATGCTAGATATCACGTTTTTCAAAATGAATTTCCTTTTTTGCCAAATACTCGAACAGCTTATACAAGCGACCACCTCTGGATTATGGCATGCTGTTGGCATAATTGGAAGCACATGCTTAGCTGTGGGTTCGAATCCCGCACTCCTCTCCGATTCCTGGGAGTAACTGTCCAAGTAGTCCCTGAAGCGAGTATGCAAGGAGAGGGGGACCGATTTGGCCATGGTTATGCGTGTCCTGGCCTAGGCACCATCACCAGCCTTTTATGTTTATGAGGCAGGTACGACACCTACCGCGCCACGGTTCACATGTTCACGCCGTTGTTCCTCATGCATCCGTAGCGGTTCAATTGTTGATTGCGCTGATGATAATTGTACTAATTGCGACTTTGCCGAGCCCCGCAATCGACATTTTCCCCTCTGTAATTGCTAGTTGCGTTGGCGCCGGTAATTCACCCCTTATATCGGTTCGGGTCGCTCTATCGGGGTCAAGCCAACAACCCCGTTACTACAACGAAGTTGAATGAAATTGACGGGCGGCAAGAAAAATAGTAACAAAAAGGGATCACCATGCAAGGAAGGGGATAATTAGCCTAGCCCTTTCGTTCTTTTAACAACAGAGGACTGATAAGCGACTCCTAGTGTATGACGTTCTTCTGCCTTAGTGACTTTATAGTATGCGATAATTTGTACTGAAGACGCAGTTGTTGGTGCTATAGATGCGAGTTCTGGTGGGGTATTTAGTTAACACTAAAGGAGTAACAATGTATAACAAAAAACAACAACAATAACAACAACAATGATAATAACAATAATATAATGATAACAACAACAACAATTACAACAATTACAACAACAATAGTAATAATAATAATAATAAATGATAATAATAAAGAAATCCCGTAGACTTTTTTAAAGAATGCTATACAGCAGTAGTTGGCAACCTTTTAGAGTGTGCATGTTTGTGTGTATGTGCGTGCGTGTGTGTATGTGTGTATGTGTATGTGTATATGTGTATGTGTATATGTGTATATGTGTACATGCGATTATACATACGAGTCTACGTTTTACGCGGGTACGTGTGCACGTATGCGCGTATGCAAATACTTACATCTCTTAAAAGGAAGCAAAATCATCAAAACAGTAGTACAACTGGAACCAAAATCAACAAGTCTCCAGAGTTCAGGTAACGTCACTTGGAAACGAGGGTCGCCTAAGATCCGAGTTCGAAACCCACACATCACTTCGAGTGCCGTTGTTGATAACGTCGTGGACCCAAAGACGGACGTCCAAGGGAATTATTTGGCCACACGCAGAGAAGAGAGCGACGAGAGTGCAAGAGGAGGAGAGAGGAAGGAAGAGTGGGAGGAGGAGATGGAAGACGAGGAGGGGTTGTAGTAGTAGGTGGTATGAAGGGGAAGGAGGAGGACCAGGGGGACGAGGAGGAGGAGGAGTAGGAGGAGGAGGAGGAATAAAGACGAGAAGGACGAAGTGAGAGAGGAAGAGAGGAAGGAAGAAGAGAGGGAGAAGGAAGAGAGGGAGGAGGACGAGGTGAAAGAGGAAGAGAAGGGGGAAGAGAGGGAGAAGGAAGAGAGGGAGGAGAAAGAGAGGGAGGAGAAAGAGAGGGAGGAGAAAGAGAGGGAGGAGAAAGAGAGGGAGGAGAAAGAGAGGGAGGAGAAAGAGAGGGAGGAGAAAGAGAGGGAGGAGAAAGAGAGGGAGAAGGAAGAGAGGGAGGAGGAAGAGAGGGAGGAGGAAGAGAGGGAGGAGGAAGAGAGGGAGGAGGAAGAAAGAGAGGAGAAAGAGAGAGAGGAGGACGAGAGGGAGGAGGACGAGAGGGAGGAGAAAGAGAGAGAGGAGGACGAGAGGAAGGAGGACGAGAGGGAGGAGGAAGAGAGGGAGGAGGAAGAAAGGGAGGAGGAAGAGAGGAGGAAGAAAGTGAGGAGGAAGAGAGGGAGGAGGAAGAGAGGGAGGAGGAAGAGAGGGAGGAGGAAGAGAGGGAGGAGGAAGAGAGGGAGGAGGAAGAGAGGGAGGAGGAAGAGAGGGAGGAGGAAGAGAGGGAGGAGGAAGAGAGGGAGGAGGAAGAGAGGGAGGATGAAGAAAGTGAGGAGGAAGAGAGGGAGGAGGACGAGAGGGAGGAGGAAGAGAGGGAGGAGGACGAGAAGGAGGAGGACGTGATAGAGGAGGAAGAAAGGGAGGATGAAGAAAGAGAGGAGGAGGAGAGGGAGGAGGACGAGATAGAGGAGGAAGAAAGGAGGAGGACGAAGTGGAGGAAGAAAGGGAGGATGAAGAAAGAGGAGGAGGAGAGGGGGAGGACGAGATAGAGGAGGAAGAAAGGAGGAGGACGAAGTGGAGGAGGAGAGGGAGAAACCCAATGTACTGTAGCACAACGTGGAGAGGGAAAAAGATTTGGTGTCGCGAGAGGAGGAGATGCAAGAGGATATCGTCTAGGGGGAGGAGGAAGAGAGGAGGAAGAAAAAAAAAGGAGGAAAGGAGGAGGTGGAGGTGCAGAGGTAGGAAGACTAGTTGGAGTATGTGGAGAGGGACAAGGAGGAGGGAGGAGGAGCAGGAGGAGGGAGGTGTAGAAAGGGGAGGAGGAAGAAGATATGGTGTAGGAGGAGGAAGGGGAGAAGGAAGAAGATATGGTGTAGGAGGAGGAGGGGGTGAAGGAAGAGGAAAGGAGGAGGAGGGGGAGGAGGAAGAGGAAAAGGAGGAGGAGGGAGAGGAAGAGGGAGAGGAGGAAGAAGAAAAGGAGGAGAGGAAAGTGAAACAGAAAAGAAGGAGGAGGATGAACGGGAAGCAGTAAAGGAGGAGGAAGAGGAGGAGGCTGAAGAAGAAGAGGAGGCTGAGGAAGAAGAGGAGGCTGAGGAAGAAGAGGAGGCTGAGGAAGAAGAGGAGGCTGAGGAAGAGAAGGAGAAGGAGGAGGAGGAGATGGATAAGGAGGAAGGGAAGGAGTAGAAGGAGGAGGAGGAAGCAGAGGAGGAGGCTGAGGAGGAGGAGGAGGAGAAGGAGGAGGAGAAGGAGGAGGAGGAGAAGGAGGAGGAGAAGGAAAGGAGAAAGAGGAGGAGGAGGAGGCAGAGGAGGTGGAGGAGGCAGAGGAGGAGGAGGAGGAGGAGGAGGAGGAGGAGGAGGAGGAGGAAGAGGAGGAGGCAGAGGAGGAAGAGGAGGAGGCAGAGGAGGAGGAGGCAGAGGAGGAAAAGGAGGAGGAGGAGGAAGAGGAGGAGGAAGAGGAGGAGGCAGAGTAGGAGGTGACAGAGGAGGAGGAGGCAGAGTAGGAGGAGGAGGCAGAGTAGGAGGAGGTGGCAGAGGAGGTAGAAGAGGAGGACGTAGAAGAGGAGGATTTAGAGTAGAAAGAAGAGGCAGAGTAGGAGGAGGAGGAGGAGGAAGGAGGAGGAGAAGAGGAGGAGGAAGGAGGAGGAGAAGAGGAGGAGGAAGGAGGAGAAGAGGAGGAGGAAGGAGGAGGAGAAGAGGAGGAGGAAGGAGGAGGAGAAGAGGAGGAGGAAGGAGGAGAAGAGGAGGAGGAGGAGGAGGAGAGCAGGATTTATTGTAGAGAAGCAATATTGTCGGAGATTTTTTCCTGTTGGAGAGTGAGTGAGACGTCTGATGTGTTGTTATTCCTGACGGAGATTTGTGATGGAACTGTTAACGGTTATGTATAGGTTTCCAACGTACATGTAGAGATGTGAATAGGATTTATAATGACAGAAGATGTACTCGTTCATACAAGCACGTATGCAGAGAGTTATGTGAATGATTTAGTAAGTACTGGAATATTAAAGAAAAACAAGTGTGATTATTCGCATTTATACATACATGCACATGAGCGTGCACACACATTAAAAATGTATACACACACAAGCGCGCGCGCGCGCACAAACACAAATATACATATACACACATACGTACATACATCAATATGTGTATGTATACATACTGGCTTGCACACATAAAATATGTATATATGTTTGTACATATATTTGTACATCTTAATGATATGTACATAATACATGAAATTATGTACGTGTCTCTAAAAGTTGTAATTATGACAAACAAAAGCTGTGATTGATTTATAATACTAACAATCTACAAAAATATATCAAGAATTAGTAACACGTTTCTAATGTTCAGAGAGTGTGCAATTTCTTCTCACTAATCAAATCTAATTCATTTCACGAGAAGGAAATAATAAGACCTTCACAACTAAGGAACGAAAGACACAAACATTTCACCATTCTAGATAGTACCTAACAGCGCTGAATACAAAATCTAAGAACTTCTTGGAAATGTCTCAGATCCAATAATACAGAACAATATCCTGAAATCGCTTATTTGATGTCTGAGATACAGAACATTCTCACTTACGAAATGGGATCAAATTATTGCAAAGGAAGTTGCAAAATGTGAATTGCACGTTGCAGAATGTCGTAATGGATATTGAATCGGGGACGAAAGGCTTCGCTACTGTTTTCTAGGAAATAGAATGTAAAATTTTTGTCTTATATCAATAAATATATATGACGCCGCCCACGAAGCTAAAGATATATGTATATGAATGTGTATATACATGAATATGTATGTGTATATACGTATGTGTATGTAAATATGTGTATGGATATGTACATGTACGTATGTGTATAAATACATATGTTTATGCATATACAGTGTAAGTCAGTTTTTTAGAGTTTTTATCCTTCCGGTCCTCCTCCGTCTCTTCCTCCTTAAAATTGTTTTCACCAACCTCTCAGTAATAAGAAAATATTTTTTTTTATATTTATTTATTTTTTTATTTTATTTTTTTATTTTTGTACGTCTTTTCGAGTTTGTATTTGTGTTTCATTATGAGGCTATGGGCACCAACAGAGGTTTTTATTTTTTTTTTATTTTTTTAAGAAAATATCAGGATCAGTGTCCTGTAGTTAAAAAATAAATTTAAAAAATACAATAAACAAAAGAAAATAATAGAGACGAAGTCACAATAAGAAGATTCGAAAGAGACGAGATCGAGTATTTATTCGACAAGAAATTTCAAAGAAAATTGTGATGATCGGGACA
>NC_134779.1:24012930-24025430 GCF_046742065.1 Oratosquilla oratoria | reverse complement strand
AGAGAGAACTCAGTACAGTAACGATATCAAACGATCCAATGAGCTCCTTAGGCTCGTTTCACACGTATCGACTTTTCGCCGCGGGCCGTCCACGACACGACGTCGTGCTCTCAAATAACCATGGGGGTGTACGGACGTTTTTACGCGTGGTCAAAATCGTGACGTGTGAAAACGTTCAGACACCCGTGGATGAGTACACGACGTCGTGTCGTGGACGGCGCACGGCGAAAAGTCGATACGTGCAACCTGTAGGTGTTGAGAAGGTATGAGATATGCTGACGGAAAATCATTTTCCCCCAGCATATCAAATGACATACTATGCAAGTTGTTGAAGAAACAACTTTTTTCATTTATCATTTATCTGTCAATTCATTATTATTTACTATTTACTTATTTGTTTATTATTTAGTTATATACATTTATTGATTTTATTCATTACTTATATTATGATTTTTTTTTATATACATATTTTTTCCTCATCCGATCTATTTATGGACCAAAAGGTCTCCTGTCGGCATGCTCCACCTTTGTAATCCTTTGCAACAAAATAGTTTGCCGTAGTCATTTTACGGCGGAAAATTTGCTGCCGGTGGGCAAAACCGCCGATTAACTGGAGATTGAACGAAAAAACACCCAATTATGACAACTCCCTCACAATGGACGAATAAAACCCCGTCCTTGGGTCAGAACAAAGTATATCAAGACACGACAACTGCTCTTGATGACAGCAAGAGTAATGGCGATAGAAGAAGTGGTTCGCCAGGAAGGCGTATGAAAAATCGTTTGTCAATAACCGATACACGTTGCAACCGGTAACAGTGACGGTTACGTCGATACGACCGTCACAGTTGCAGATGAACTCGAGTGATGAGTGAGCCAAATTCATCATGAAAAAATGAAAATAAAAAGCCAAGAATAAATAGGACAGGGGGAGGGTTTCGTGGGGGAGTGAAGGATGGTTGGAGCGGCGTGGTGGGAGCATTGTACAAGTGTGGGGCGTTGTCATGTATGCTTTAGTATACGTTGTATATGTATTCTGTGCATATTTCTAGAAATACAGATATATAATAATACTTATTTGCAAATATACATAAAGATGTACAGATATGTAGATATACAGGTATAAATGTATACAGAGATAAATATATAGATATATACTGTATATATATACATATATATATATATATATATAGATACACGAGTATCTATACATATATAGATAAAGGCAAGAATGTATAAAGATACGTATATAGCTAAAATAATACAGGTATATATACAAAACACGCACACACACACACATATATGAGCTCTGAACTCTCTTATGGGAGGGAAATAGCTGTCGACCAGGAGCCCAACACGTGATCCAAGACAATGGTGAATCAAACACACACACACACACACACACACACACACACACACACACACACACACACACACACACAAACACAAACACACACACACACACTTACACTGATTATATATTCATTACATATGAATACATACATATGATGGCACAACAGGATCCAGTATCACCACAAAGAAAGAACTACCAGAAGAAAGAACTACCAGAAGAATCACTGTGTCGAGGTCTCGCTCTTGCTGAGGTTGTTGTTCCAGATGCTGAGCGCTTTGGTACTCTTGATAAACGCGTTGGTCTTGTCGATAAAGGTTGTCGACCGTGGTAGTAAATGTGTCCCAATGTCGATAGGCGAGACACTTTTGTCGATAACCCAGTTGCTATTCCCATTGGACGTCGACCAGTCGACGCAACAGTCCCTCCTTGTCGACGTGTCGAAGTTTAAAACCAAAATTCTTTGTCTGAAGTCAAATCGGGACGAAGTGTAAGGTCGCCATTTATTGTTTGACCTTATGGCAAAGTTTTTATTTATGTATTCTTTAACTTTCGTTAGGCGATTTTTTTAAGTTATTGAATGGTTTGTCGTTTAAGAATTGTAGATTCATTCGAAATTAATTCGAATAAATTCATTAGCATAAGGATTGATTTATTGGTCAATTAATTTATTTTTTTGTGATTTTTTCGAGCTGGTATTACTAATCGATTTTATTCTCCTGTAGAGCTAATTTGCTTAATTTTTCTTCCTCACACACACACACACACACACACACACACACACACACACACACACTATATGTATATATATATATATATATATATATATACAGATGCCGAGCTCATACATACACGCATATATACATACATATATACTCATGTATACATACAGTCCTACACGCAAACATATATATATATATATATTATATATATATATACATGCAAGCACATACATATACATTCATACGTATACACATACACACATACGAGTATATATACAAAACATTTTAGAATAAATTATGTCAATCGGAAATTCAAAATAAAACAATAAAATGAGGACTACAGTCGTTTAATTAAACGACGTCATTTAGTTCACCGACAATAGGTCTTATATTATTTTTTTTTTAATTACCTCCTGACCTTTATTATATTCCTTAAATTTATTTTTTACTTCTATCCTTTAGCAAGTCCAAGCAATTTTCGAATTAAAGTGTTGTAATTAATACAAAGTTGTTTGTGTATTAACTACTGTCAAAAACAGTTTAATATTCTTTAAAATGAAGTGGCACTTTTGACAAATTATTACTTTAGTATTTATTAGAAAATAGATTCTACTGTCGATAAGAGCATCTTTGATAAACGAGCATCTTTGATAACTGTTATCGATTACGAGTATTAACGTCGATAAAATTAATGTCGATGTCGATCAAATGAATGTCGACGTCGACAAAAGCAAAGTCGACGTCGACAAAAGGACTGTCGACGTCGACAAAAGGACTGTCGACGTCGATAAAACGAATGTCGACGTCGATAAAAAAAAATTCGATGTAAAAAAAATGAACTTCGATTTCGACAAAATAAATGTCGATGTCGATAAAAGGAATGTCAACGTCGACAAAAAGAATGTCGACTTCGATAAAAAGAATGTCGATGTAAAAAAAATGAATATCGATGTCGACAAAATAAATGTCGATGTCGATAAAATGAATGATGATAAAATAAATTTTGATGTCGACGAAATGAATGTAGATGTCGATAAAATGAATATCGATGTTGATAGAATGAATATCGATGTCGATAAAGGGAATGTCGACAAAATTAATATCGATGTCTATAAAATGAATTTCGATGTCGATAAAATTAATGTCGATGAAACGAATGTTGATGTCGATAAAAAATACATTGTCAATCAAGGCTAAGATGTCAGTGATCAAAAAGCGTTGATACCGTCGATAATGGAAAGATTCTTATCGACAAGAATGATAACTGTCGATCATAAGAGCAGTGTCGATCAGAAATGGGCGTTGTCGATCACATAAGGTGCAATGTCGATAAAGGAAATGTTACTATTTATCAAGGAAGTGACTTTGTCGACAAGAAGAAGCCTTGGTAAAGATAAGGATACTGTCGACAAAGTAATAAAAATTGTCGATAAAGCAATACTCATATTGTCGATAACGAATGTACCATTTTCCATAAATCGACTACAGAAGATAAGCAGTCGATAAAGGAATATCGACGATAAAGGAACATCGACGATAAAGGAAATCGGCTTCTCGACAACGGACGTAAACTTGCCGACTGCGAACTCGACACCAAAGTCGACGAGACGGAATGTCACCGGCGTCGACTTGGGCGACGTGTGTCGAATAACGAGGCAGGGCCGTTGTCGTTGTTGTTGTTGTTGTCGTTGTTGTTGTTGTTGTTGTTGGTGATGATCAAGATGGGCGTTGTCGATAAACAACCTGCGGTCGACTCCCAAAAGGGGGAGGGAGGGAGGGGGAGAGGGAGGGAGGGAGGAGGAGGAGGGGGATTAGGAAAAGAGAAGGAGGAGGAGGTATAAGGAGGAGAGGGATAAGGAAGAAGAGGATAAGGAGAAGGAGGATAAGGAGGAGGAGAAGGGGGAGGGAGGGAGGAGCAGGAGGAGAAGGGGGAGGGAGGGAGGAGGATGAGGAGAGGGAGAAGGAAGAGTAGGACGAGGGAGAATGTACAGGAGGAGGAGGGGGCTTAGGAAACGGGAAGGAGGATAAGGAGGAGGAGGGAGATGAGGAGGAGGATAAGGAGGAGTAGGGGATGGGGAGGAGGAGGAGGAGGAGGAAGAGCAGAAGTTGAAGGAGGAGGAAGAGGAAGAGGGGGTAACGAGAAGGTGGAGGAGAAGGAAGAGAAGGGGGAAAGGATAAGGAGGAGAGGGGATGAATAGAAAAGAGAGTGTAAAAATGAGAAAAGAGAGGGTAAAGATAAGAAAAAGAGGAGGGGGAGAGGAAGAAAAAAGAGCAAAAGGAGAAGGAAAGAGAAGGGAAAAGAAAAACGAAAAATAAACAAAAACAAAAAGAAAAAGAGAAAAAGAGAAAGTGAAAAAGAAAAAGAGAAAGAGAAAGGGAAAGAGAAAAAGAGAAAGAGATAGATGCACTGGAAGAGGAAATGGTCGAGTATGTGGAAGAAGAGGAGGAGGAGGAGAAGGAGGAGGAGGAGGAGGAGGAGGAGGAGGAGGAGGAGGAGGAGGAGGAGGAGGAGGAGGAGGAGGAGGAGGAGAAGGAGGAGGAGGAGGAGGAGAAGGAGGAGGAGGAGGAGGAGGAGGAGGAGGAGGAGGAGGAGGAGGAGGAGAAGCGGCGAGAGAAGGAGGCCCCAGCTGGGCTATAATGCTCCTTATCATGGTGCAATTTATAATAGAGTGAGTGAGAGAGAGAGAGAGAGAGAGAGAGAGAGAGAGAGAGAGAGAGAGAGAGAGAGAGAGAGAGAGAGAGAGAGAGAGAGAGAGAGAGAGAGAGAGAGAGAGAGAGAGAGAGAGAGAGAGAGAGAGAGAGAGAGAGAGAGAGAGAGAGAGAGAGAGAGAGAGAGAGAGAGAGAGAGAGAGAGAGAGAGAGAGAGAGAGAGAGAGAGAGAGAGAGAGAGAGAGAGAGAGAGAGAAAGAGAGCAAGAGAGAGAGAGAGAGAGGCATAGGGGAGAAGCTAGAGGAACGATGGAGAAGTGGTGGAGGAAGGGTGGGATGGGAGGAGGGAAGGAGGGAGGAGGAGGGGAGAGGAAGAGGAGAGGGAGAGGAAGGGGAGAGGGAGAGCAAGGGGAGAGGGAGAGCAAGGGGAGGGGGAGAGATAGGGGAGGGGGAGAGGAAGGGGAGGGGGAGAGAAGGGGGAGGGGGAGAGGAAGGGGAGGGGAGGGGAGGGGGAGGGGAGGGGGAGAGGAAAGGGAGAGGGAGAGGAAGGGGAGGGGGAGGGGAGGGGAGGGGGAGAGGAAGAGGAGGGGACAGGAGGGAAAGGAGGAAGGAGGGGAAGGGAAGGAGGGAAAGGAGGAAGGAGGGGAAGAGGGAAGGAGGGGAAGGGGGAAGGAGGGGAAGGGGGAAGGAGGGGAAGGGGGAAGGAGGGGAAGGAGGAAGGAGGGGAAGGGGGAAGGAGGGGAAGGGGGAAGGAGGAAGGAGGGGAAGAGGGAAGGAGGAAGGAGGGGAAGGAGGAAGGAGGGGAAGGGGGAAGGAGGGGAGAGGAGGAAGGAGGGGAAGGGGAAGGAGGGGGAGGGGAAAGGAGGGGAAGGGGGAAGAAGGGGGAGGGGGAAGGAGGGGAAGGAGGGGGAGGGGGAGGGAGGGGAAGCGGGAAGGAGAGGAAGAGGGAAGGGGGGAAGGAGGGGAAGGGGGAAAGAGGGGAAGGGGGAAGAAGGGAGGAAGGAGGGGAAGGGTGGAAGAAGGGGAAAGGAGGAAGGAGGGGAAGGAGGAAGGAGGGGAAGGGGGAAGGAGGGGAAGGAGGAAGGAGGGGAAGAGGGAAGGAGGGGAAGAGGGAAGGAGGGAAAGGAGGAAGGAGGGGAAGGGGGAAGGAGGGAAAGAGGGAAGGAGGGAAAGAGGGAAGGAGGGGAAGAGGGAAGGAGGGGGAAGGGGGAAGGAGGGGAAGGGTGAAGGAGAGGGAGGGGAGGGAATGGTGATGGAAGGGGTAGAGAGAGAGGCAGAGAAGGAAAAAATAAGGAGGAAAAGAAAGAGGGAGGAGAGGAAATGAGGAAAGATGGGAGAAAAGGAAGGAAGGAAGAAAGGAGGAAAGGAAGGAGGGAAGGAATGAAGGAAGGAGGGAAGGAGGGAAGGAAGAAAGGAAGGAGGGACAGATGGAAGGAGGAAAGGAAGGAAAATTGGAGAGGGAAAGACACGGAATAGGTAAAAGAATGAATGAATGATAGAGACTGGAAGGGAAGAGAAGAACATTAACAAACTGAAACATTTTAGGAAATATTAAATAAAAGAAAAGTAATATAGAAAACGTAATCACAATGTGATAAGTGTGAGGAAGGAAGGGGGGAGGGATGGGAGGGAGGGAGGGAGGGAGGGAGGGGAGGGAGGAAGAGCTTGAAAAGTGGAAAGAAAATTAGAGAAAATTAGGGATAATGAGAATAGGGAAAATGACAGATTATGGATAAAGAGGGTGGGGGAGGGAGGAAGGGCGGAGGGGGAGGGAGGAAGGGGGGAGGGGGAGGGGGAGGGGAGAGGTGAGGGAGTGAGGGAGAACGAGAATAAAGAAGAAACATTAACGTACGGATGTGAAGAGTGAAGCGAATAATGGTGGGAAGAAAGAAACAAGTGGATAAAGGAGGAAGAGAGGAAGCATAAGAAGAAGAAGGTGGAGGGGGAGAAGGAACCGGTGGAGGTGGAGAAGGAAGAGGAAGAGGTGGAGGAGAAGGAAGAGGTGGATGAGAAGGAAGAGATGGAGACGAAGGAAGGGGTGGAGGAGGAGAAGGAAGGGGTGGAGGAGGAGAAGGAAGAGGTGGAGGACAGAGGAGGAGGAGGAGGAGGAAGAAGGAGAAACAGGATGAGAGAGAAGAATGAAGAAGAGGAGATGGAGGAGGAAGGGGGGGAAGGAGAAAGAAGAGGATGAGAAATTTGAAAAAATAAAGCGAAGAGAAAAAGAGAAAAGAAAGAGAAAAGTAAAGGAAGAAGAGGAAAAGGAAAAGAGCGAAGGAAGAGGAAGGATGAGGAGGAAGAAGAGAAAGGAAGAAGGAAAAGGAAGAAGAAAATGGAAGGAGAAGAGAAAGGAATAAGAGAAAAGAAGAGACACAAGGAAGAGAAAGGAAGAAGAAGAAGAGAAAGGAAGAAGAGACAGGAGGAAGAGACAGGAAGAAGAGACAGGAGGAAGAGAAAGGAAGAAGAGACAGGAGGAAGAGAAAGGAAGAAGAAGAGAAAGGAGGAAGAAGAGAAAAGAGGAAGAAGAGGAAGGAGGAAGAAGAGGAAGAAGAGAGAGATACGGAAGAAGCAAGAGAAAGAGAGGAAACAAGATAAAAGAATTATTAATGCAAAGGAAGGAGAATTGAGAGAATTAAGATGAAATGGGAACGACAGAGAGGACAGCAGTGGAAAATGGAAGTAGAAGAGAGAGAACAGATAGATGAAGAGAGGAAGAGAGGAAGAGAGGGAGAAAATGAGAAACACAATGGGGTGTATGGTAGGACTACGTGAGGAATGAAAGGAGAGAAGGAAAGGAGGATACAAGGAAGGGAGGATGGGAGAAGGGAGGATGGGAGAAGGGAGGATGGGAGGAAGAATGGGAAGAAGGGAGGGAGGAAGAAAGGGAAGAAGGGAGGGAGGAAGGAAGGAAGAGAGGGAGGGAGGGAGGAAGGAAAGAAGGGAGGAAGAGAGGGAGGGGGGAAAATGAAGGAAGGTGAGGGAGGAAGGGAGGGGGAGGGAGGAGGGGAGGAAGAAAGGGGGGGAGAAATGGAGGGAGAAATGGAGGGAGGGATGAAGGGAGGGAGGAAGGAAGGGAAGAAAAGAGAAAAGGAGAAAGATAGGAAAGGAGGAAGATTTGAAAAGAGGAAGGCGGGGAGGAATGGAGGGAGGAGGGGAGGGAAGCGAATAGGAGAACAAGGGATGAAGAGAGGAAGAGAGGAAGAGATGGAGGAAGGGAGCAAAAGAGAAAGGAAGAAAATAAAAGAACGAAGAGACGAAGAGAGGAAAGGGAAGATGGGAAGGTGGGAGGGGAGGAAAGGAGGAAGGAAGAGGGGGAGGAAAGGAGGAAGGAACGAAAGAAATAAGAAAAAATTAAAGAAACACAAAGAAGAAGAAATAAGAAAGTCAGAACGAAACAAGAAAGTGAGAGTAATTATTTTCAAGAAAAACTTAAGATTGATCATTTCTTAGAAACACACGTAGAAGAAATGGAAAACAGAAATGAGAATAATGATGCATTCCAACGCTGGTAAAAAAAATGTATAAACTCATTATCAGACAATAAATGTTGTAAATATAAAGAATAGGATGTCTGAACCAGAAAGAGCGAGAATAAATAGAAAATAGAATTTCTATGAAAAAAAACGATTAAGCAAATAACGAAAGATAATATGAATAAATGATATTAACAAGAAATTTTTATTAAGAAAAAAAAGTAGAAATGGATGGACATAAATGGCGTAGAATCAAGAAGAAGAGAAAGAGGAAGAGTTGGAGGAGAATACGAGAAAAGGAGTAAATCGAGGAGGATCAAGATGAGGAGAAAGAAAAGAGTAGGAAGAGGAGTTAAAGGAAGAAGAGGAGGAAGAGAAGGAGTAGTTAGAAGAATGGCAAGACGAAGATATGAAGAATAAAAAAAGACTAAGAAGAGGAGGAGGGGCGAGGGGCAAGAGGAGGAGGAGGAGGAAGAACAAGAGAACTAAAACGAGTAAGAAGAAAAAGAAAGAAGATGAAAGGAGAGGACAAAGAGGAAAAAGAAGGAAGAAAAAGGACGGAAGGAACCAAACATATACGGAGATGTTGAAAAGACCTTTAGAATCTAAAGAGCTCAAATATGTTGGGAATCTCCCGTGACCGACGCAAGGACCCGGGGTGCAATTGTCGTAAAAGCGGTAATTGAGGATGTGACTGAATAGTCCTCATCTTGTCTGACCTTCAGCCAGAGCCCTAAGGTCTCCACTGACCCCCACTACACCCGCCCCCCCATGTCTTGTGTATTTGTACGAGGTAATGTGGTCTAGATTTACGTAAAGTAACCCATCTAGTTTTCCAACGATTGTGTGATCAATTAGGATATTTTCTTTAAAGGGGAATGGGTGTAGGGTAAGCATGTACTTGTGTACGCATGCACACGTGTACGTACACACACACACACACACACACACACACACACACACACACACACACACACACACACACACACACACACACACACACAAACACACACACACACACACACACACACACACACACACACACACACACACACACACACACACACACACACACACACACACACACATACACACACACACACACACACACACACACACACACACACACACACACTTTATACACACAAGTATGAACCCTTCTGGTCTCTCAGTCTATTAGAAAAAAAAAATAGGCAAATAAAAAAATCATAAAAATTTATACTCATAATGAAAAAAGAAAAATCGTTAGTGGTTGTGTCCTCTTCATAAATAAATGTATGTACATATATATGTGCATATGTATATAAACAATTAAAACAAATCATGCAAACGAAACAAACGCTCTTAAAAAGTAAAATCGTTGGTGGTTATGTCTCCCTTCCACTAGCCTCCCCCTCCCCCCCCCAAAAAAATGGAGACTTCAAAGAAGAAGAATTAAAAAAAAAAAATCTTAGTGGATCCTTGCGAGGTCCTCAAGGTGTCTGTGTCTCCTTTGGTTTACCTAAGAGGTGCTCAGCCTCTCACGAATAAAATCTAATTTCTCTTGGGTTAGAACAGAGGAAGAGCAGAGGAAAACACTCTTTCTAGTCGAGTAGTCAAGTTAGATTTATCATTTACTCTCGCAAATGTTGTTAAGTTTTCGTCGCGTGTTTAATGAGGGTACGGATTTTTTTTAGACATTTATTTTTACTTTTTTATTCGTGTGTATATCTCACTGGAATTATGTTTATTTTTTCTATATTTAGATAAAATACATTTATTTTTCCTATTTGTGTATATATAATTGGGAGTATGCTTGATTATTTTTTACTGGATTCCATTCAAATTTATCTAAATTATACTCCATTTTATTAAATTGTGTTCATTTAATTATGTATACAATCTATTTTTTCAATCTGATTTGATTTTTATTCTAATTTTCATTGTCATGGTTTTCCTTACTTCATTATATTATAATTCTAAGTTCTTTTTTCATTTCTTTCAAACATTTCTATTTTAAAACCTTCAGTTCAGTTCGTCTGTACAGTGACATTACAAAGTAGCTTAAACTAATTAGCGCTCCGCAAAGGTGACCAGAATACTTTCTAACCATTTCTGTGTGTGTGCGTGGTGTGTGTGTGTGTGTGTGTGTGTGTGTGTGTGTGTGTGTGTGTGTGTGTGTGTGTGTGTGTGTGTGTGTGTGTTGTATTTCTGCATTTTCATACTTTTTCACATAACCAAAATCTACCACAATGTTGGAAAAAATATATATATAATACAAAATATACAAGTTCCATCCACTAACAGAGAAGGATATTTAAAATTATTATTAAACTATAAATCATAGATATACGAGTATATTTTAATGATGCATACACACACACACACACACATACACACACACACACACACACACGCACACACACACACACACACACGCATGCACGCACGCACGCACACACACACGCATGCACGCACGCACGCGCACACATACATGCACGCACGCACATACGCATACACGCACGCACACGTACGGACACACACCCACGGACACACATACACACGGTCACACATACGCACACACACACACACACACACACATAACAAATAAATAAATAAATAAACCAAAAAATAAAAATAATATACGTCACTCTACAGTCACACGTGATGTCGTCATCGTCGTCAGCTCGGACCTGGAATATATGTCACGGCTGACAGACACTATGCCAGATGAATGTGACATTTGTCGGTTTCTCTTGTGTCCGCGACACAGACGTGCCATATTTTACGTCTATGTGACATGACAGTTATGTGACTTTTATCACCCCGAACGTACTTATTCAAAGCTTTTATAGATCACGTGACCTGTACGCGATTGCAATCAGAGGCCGAAGTTTTGGGCGTCATGCATGGGGACTACGAAAAAAACACAAAAAAAAACACGGTGCTTTCCGTAGGCAAGTCTAAGCCGTGATGGTCAATGGAAATATGCTTGATGTACAGATTCACTTATTTATTTATTTCTTATTTTATTTAATTATGTATTAATTTATTCATTTACCTTCTATTTATTTACGAATATTTACTCGTTTATTCATTTATTCAGTCATCTAAGAATTCCTTTTCTATTTGTCTGTATACCTGTCTGTCCGCCTGCCTCTCTGTCTGTCTGTCTGTCTGTCCGCGTGCCTTTCGTTCTGTGTACGTGCCAGTCTGTGCGTACTTGTCTGTGCGTGCCTGTCTGTCTGTGCGTGCCTGTCTGTGTCCATGTGCTTGTCTGTATTCATGACTGTCTGCGCGACTGTGTCTGTCTACACGTCTCTGTCTTCACGTCTGTCTGTGCGTCCGTGTCTTTCTGGGTGTGTCTGTGTGTGCGTGCGTCTGTATGTCTGTGTGTGCGTGCGTCTGTATATCTGTGCGGCTGTATATCTGTGCGTCTGTATGTGTGTCTGTATGTCTCTGCCTCTGCATGTTTGTGCGTCTGAGTGTGCGTCTGTGTATACGTCTGTGTATACGTCTGTGTGTTTGTGTCTGTCTCAGTCCGCCAACCTGTCTGCCTTCGTAGGTCGTTTATTAATCTATGAATCCTTTGCATGGTTGCGGATTCCCACAGCCGAATTAAATCCCGGACAGGGCCCCAAAAAATAAATAAGAACAAATTAATCCCACTTTAAATCCCTCTAGGTGGTCTAGCGTGTACTCTTTTGCAAAGCATAATCGCCTGAAAGCAATCAGCTTAGACATATAAACCAACTCAATGTACAAAAAGCTTAATATCAATTCCAACCCTTTCGTAGACATCAAAAGCTACATTTTTTTTTTTTTTTTTTTTTTTTTTTTTTTTTTGTGGTCACCTCTGCGTCTGTTGCGTTATATCTGATGACAGGTTCGTTAGTGGCCGCTTATGTCCGACGCCTAGTTGGCGGTTACATGTTAGTGCCTTATTAACAAAGTATGTCCAACTGGAGAGACTCCTGAAGAAGACTCCCCTTCCTCTCCTCCTATCCCTCTTTCCCTCCCTCCTTTCCTTTCCTCCTATCCATTCCTTTCCTTCCCTCTCTTCCCTTTCCTTCCTTCTATTCCTTCCTTCCCTTCCTCCTATCCCTCTCTTCCCTTCCTCCTATCCCTCCCTCCCTCCTCTTACTTCCTCCTGTCCCTCCACCCCTTCTCTTCCCTTCACTTCCTCCTATTCCTTCCTTCCTTTCCTCCTATCCCTCCCTTCCCTTCCTCCTATCCCTCCCTTCCTTGTCTTTCCTCTTCCTATCCCTCCCTCCCTTGTCTTTCCTCTTCCTATCCCTCCCTCCCTCCCTTCTCTTCCCTTCACTTCCTT
>NC_134779.1:24000430-24005430 GCF_046742065.1 Oratosquilla oratoria | reverse complement strand
GCCAACATGGTTTCAGACGGAAACGTTCTTGCGTGACTAACTTACTCGAATTCTACAACACAGTTATCTCGAATTATGACAAAAGAAACAATATAGATTTAATATATCTAGACTTTGCAAAAGCTTTTGATACCGTCCCACACGAAAGACTACTTACTAAATTAGCTTTGCATGGAATAAGTGGTTAGCCTATTAGGTTGGACTAGTAATTGGTTGAAAGGTCGAAAACAGAGAGTTGTTTTAAATGGAAAAACTTCTGGATGGAAAAGTGTTGCAAGTGGAGTTCCTCAGGGTTCCGTTCTTGGGCCACTTCTATTCATAGTATATAAAATGATATAGACCATGGACTAAAATCTACTGTTTCCAAATTTGCTGATGATACAAAACTGTGCGGAGTGGCAAATGATCACTCAAACCAATTAGATATTCAAGAAGATTTAGATCAATTACAGCAATGGTCTGAAAAGTGGCTAATGAAATTTAACACAAGTAAATGCAAGGTAATGCACATAGGTAAAATAACAGCAATTACGATTACAAATTATTTGGAAATTCGTTAACAAAAGTGGATAGTGAAAAAGATCTCGGCGTAATTATCAGTAACGACCTCAAATCATCCAAGCAGTGTATTTCAGCCTCTGAGAAAGCAAATAAGATTCTGGGATTGATTGCACGATCGTTTGATTTCAAAAGTCCATCACTCATTAACAAGCTATATAAATCGTTAGTTCGTCCACATTTGGAATATGCTGTTTCCGTTTGGTCACCGAATCTCATTAAAGACATTGACAGACTGGAAAAAGTACAACGGCGAGCCACAAAACTGATTCCAAATATCAAAAATAAATCATACGAAAATCGACTTAAGCACATGAAAATCCGTTTTCCCTAAAAAAGCGTAGACTCAGAGGTGACTTGATACAGGTCTTTAAGATTTTAAAGGGAATTGACAACATCAAAAGTGACCAAATTTTCACATTGAATGAGAATCAGACAAGAAACAATGGTCTCAAACTGTCCGGAAATAGATTCAATTTGGAAGTAGGTAGAAACAACTTTGCCAACCGTGTAGTTAATGAATGGAATAAACTTCCTGCACAGGTAGTGCAATGTAGTTCAGTTCGAAGCTTTAAGAATCATTTAGATAAATACCTAAGTAAGATGCTGTAATGATTATAATTTATGTTATATTATTTGTTTTTGTTTTGTTATAATTTGTCTGTCTGATTTTCATTTATTATTAGTTATATGTCAATTTATTATCATTTATTTTTTACCTGTTTGTTTATTATTTAACTATACCAATGCATTTATTTATGTATTTTAATTTTATATTAATGATTTTTTTTTTTTTTTTTTTTGCATCCGACAAGTCTCAGTATGAATGATTTTGGTTAACTTGTCATCAATGTTGGTGAATTCATTTCATTTATTTTATTGTATACTTTTTATTGTACGCACTATAACATAAAAGACTTCATTTCTTTTCACTTAAAAGTGTTCCTTTATTAGAATTTAACTGAAACTTTGATAAGGAAAAAAAACAAAAACAAAAAAAGTCTCCCTTGGATTATAGTTTGGTGCTCGGATAGATATGACCTGTGATTTTTAGAATTATGTTAGAATTAATTTATTAATTTCATTTTATTTCTTTTTAATTTATTGAACTTCTTCTAGATAATGACAAATTCACATACACACACACACACACACACACACACACACACACACACACACACACACACACATACACACACACACACACACACAGTCTTACAAACTGATTATAAATGTATCAGGTAACTGATATGTAATAAATATATTTTATATTTTCTTCCCACAACGGAATTTTATTCAGCTGTGACAGACCCCGAGAGATCCGTTTTACAATGCCGGGCTATTTTATTCATCTGGACGGTTCACGTGTTAAGATTCTCTTGATTTCGCAGTTAGTTCCCAAATCGAAAAAGATCATCTGGATTTCACCAAAAACAAAATATGTCGAGTATACCACAACTCTGAGAAATTGTTCGATATTTTCTATCTTATATTTATTTTTGATACAAAATTTTATCCTTTTCTCCGTAATTCAACATTTCCTTCGGTTCATCTTCCATGAAAACCCAAACAGAATTATTTATTCCCAACTTAACAATTCTTCTATTCCACCGTATTTCCCAGAATTCGTCGTTTCCAGCCGTCCATCGCTAAAGGGAGATAATAAAACAGAATGGGAAAACATCAGACAATATGAACTCGACGTGAATCCTGGACATGACCCCACATCTTTCTAACCGCAGAGCGCACGCGCGTGTAAGGGCATAAGTGTGCGTGCCTACGCAACACTTTTCGTGTGCTTTGCATGTTTTGCAGTCATATTTCCAATTGCACGACGTCATGCAACTGCGGTGATGTTCATTTACTTATAGTGTAAAGTTTGATTAAAGCTATATGAAATTTTGCGAAATCTCATTTGAGAGTCCATTGCTTGTTATATGATACTTGCAGAGAAATGTTCAAACATACTGGCGCTTCATTACTTACATATGCACTCGCGCGCAAACACGCACACAAACACACCCACACACACACAAACACACACACACACACGCACACACACACACACACACATACAAACACACACTTTCATACACACAAACACATACACTCGAACACATATACAATATAGACGCAAACATAAATGGATATATTCGAAATATGCACATGCATACATACATGCATAAACGAGATTAACATGGAAACTGGAACAAATTGGGAGCTTATAGAGAATTTCCAGGAATGGTAGAGGGACTTAATGAGAGATCGACTCACAAGGGAAATAAGAGAAGACTCACAGGGCTTAGCAATGGCATCCTGGACTTGACATAAGTAAATGACATGATGAATGTAATGAATAATGTATTCGCCGGCGATACTAAAACTATTAAGAAATTAATCAACGAATTGTTGTGCTAAGATCTAAACAGGATTCATAATTAGATCCTGGTGTGGAAATCAAACTAAATGCAAAGGAAATTAAATACATTTCAAATGCTTAAATATATCATTGAATTAAAATATAGAAATTCTAATTACGAATGTGTTACTCGTAGTTTGTTTTCTCGTTTTTAGATATTTTTAATATTACTTTAACTGTCATATATAACAAATATGATGAGCATTTCACTATATTTACAAAAAAATAAACATATAAATAATTAATAAAATTAACTAGATAAAATAAATTATATATATATATATATATACATATATATATACATATACATATATACATATACATATACACATATACATATATACATATATACATATATACATATACATATATACATATACATATACATATATAAATCCATATATACATATATATTATATATATGCATATGTATCCATATATACATATATATACATATATATATACATAAATATACATATTATAAATACATATACACACATATATATAGATATACATATAATTATACAAAATATATTTACATATATACATATACATATATTCATTATATATACATACATATACATAATACATATACATATATACATATACATATATACACATATATAATATATACATATATATATATACAAACATATTATATTATATATATTTCCTATGTATATATACATATATACATATACATATATCATATAAACATATATATATATATATTTATACATATGTATATATAATATACATATATACATATATATATACAACATATACATACGTACATATACATACATATACATACTTATACATACAGACATATATATAAATATTATATTATACATACATATATAACATATATACATGTATACATATATATATAATATATACATACATATATACATATACATACATACATATTTTACATACATATACAACTATAAACATATACATACATATACATACAATACATACATACATACATATACATACAATATACATACACATACAGATATATACATATACATTTTTATGCATATATATATGTATATATATATATTTATATGTATATATATGTATATATATATATGTGTGTATATGTATATATATATATGTATATATATGTATTTATATACATTATATGTTTATATATATAAATGTATACATATATATATATATTTATAAAATTTATACATATATTATATATATAGAAATGTATACATTATATATATATATATATTTATAATGTATATATATATATGTATATACATGTAATATATATATTATATAATATATATACATGTATATATGGAATATATATAAACATGTACATATATATATATATATACATATTTATATACAATTACATACCATATATATATACATGTATACATATATATAACATATATATACTTATATAATATATACATATTACATAACATATACATATACATATATATATATATATACATATATAATATAAATATATATACATATACCATATATTTATATACATATACTAGTATATATAAAATATTATATGTATTCATATTATGTTCTTACATTATACTATATATACATACCTACATGATGTATACTATATATATATGTATACATATATATGTATACAGTATATATGTTACATTTATATTATATATTTTTATAATATACATATATATAAACAATACATATATATTACACATATATACATATAACACTTTATACATACATATATATAAATACATAAACATATATATATACATACATAACAATATATACATAGAATATATAACATACATATATATATACATTTATATATACATATATAATATACATACATATACAGTATGATTACATATATTATATACATATATATATAAATACATACATATATACATATATTAATAATAAATATATATATACATAACATATATATATACTATACACATAACATATATATAATACATATATAAATGTATTATATCATACATATATATATACATATATATATGAC